>NW_026138199.1:1697500-1840986 GCF_025592945.1 Manacus candei
TGATAAAATAACATCCCACTAGATGGCACTCGGTGGACGCGCATAATTCACTTCGCAGCTCCCGCAGAGCCTGGGCCGGGTGGAGCTGGGCTGGGGCTGCTGCAGGGCTGGGCTGGGGCAAGGCTGGGAGATGGGGCATCCCATGCCCTGGGAGGGCACCCCACGTCCCACGAGCACCATCCTGAGCACCCACACGCGGTGCCAAAGCCTGGGGTCTGCCCCCAACCTGCCTTGGTTGTCTCCCTGTCAGTCATTTGGGGCTTGTGCTTCCCCTCGTGTAGCTGAGGGGGCTGTGGTTTGTGTTTCATGGGGGGGGGAACTGAGCCCCAGGGATGTGATTTCCTGGAATGAAGCCTTGAAATTGTGACCCCTGCTCGAGCCAGGGGGCTTCAGCCAGCCAGGAAGGATGTTACTGGAATGGTGTCCCCATCCAACAGCCTTGTGTTGGGGTGACAGAAACCTTGCTTTGACCCTTCAATAGATGGCTGGTGCCAGGGAGCTGCCCCACGAGGGGGCTGTAGGACAGACACAGCAGGAAGGGGCATCTTCCTCCTCTTCTCCTCTTGCCCAGCTGAGGTAACAGATGGCAGGGGCTTCTCCAGAGCAGAATCAGGCTGGGCACAGTCAGGGGGCACTGCTGGGCTAAAGGGAACTGCAAAAATGGTCCTGTTTTGCTTGGGGGAATTTAATTACCAAAGAGGAGGAGGCCTGGGGGCTTCCTGACTCCACAGCACAGGGCAGATGGGAGAAGTAGATCCCCCCAGGGGAACCTGCTGCGAGCTGTGACAGTGTGGTTGGGCCAGAGGAACACCCAGTAAAACCCAAGCCCCAATCCTTTCTTTCATCTGGCCTCAAACCCTTCTCTGTGTGTGCCAAGCTCAGAGATGTCTGTGGGAGCAGCTGAGCCCAGGAATCTTTTCTTCCCCAGGATGATGCTCTTTGCCCCAGAGCATGGGGAGCTGCTCCCAGGGGCACAGGGACACCTCCACATGGTCCTGCTCCCTCTGCCACCCCCGTGGTGCTTCTGGCTCCTTCCAAAAGGAGCACAAAATGCTCCCTGACCAAAGGGCTGCTTGGCAGCAGGACTGTGATTTGCCTGGTTGACTGACAGCTTCCCCAGGCAATTTAATTAAAGAGACCAGAGTGCTCCAGGAAAATCATTAATTTCCCTTAAAGAGGAGTCTTTGCCGACTGTCCCTGCCCGACGTGGGGCTGAGGGGAGCTGGCACCCCCAGCCCTGCTGATCCAATCATTTCATGGTTCACTCCTGCAAGCTCATTTCAGTGCCATCTGTCACCCAGCCCCTCGGATCAGCCTCACAAACCCCTCCAGCCACCACAGAGGGAATGGTGCTGGGACTGGAGGGCACAGGCAGACACCTCCACACGGGCTGGGAACCTGCAGGGGAATTCTGGTGCCTGGGGATGGGAATGGCCCCAAGGGCACCATCCCTGCTCTGCAGAAACAGGGGCAGCTGTGGGCAGTACCTTGAGTGCTGTGGCCAGCTCTGGGCCCCTCAGTTTGGGAAGGATGTTGAGGGGCTGGAGCAGGGCCAGGGAAGGGCAACAAGGCTGGGGAAGGGACTGGAGCACAAGTGCTGTGAGGAGAGGCTGAGGGAGCTGGGGGGGCTCAGCCTGGAGAGGAGGAGGCTCAGGGGAGACCTCCTGACTCTGCAACTCCCTGACAGGAGGGGGGAGCCGGGGGGGGGTCGGGCTCTGCTGCCGGGAACCAGCAGTAGGACAGGAGGGCACAGCCTGGAGCTGCCCCAGGGGAGGTTTAGGTTGGACATTGGGAAGTTCTTCACAGAGAGAGGGATCAGATATTGGAATGGGCTGCCCAGGGAGGGGGTGCAGTCACCGCCCCTGGAGGTGTTTAAGGACAGACTGGATGTGTCACTCAGTGCCATGGGCTGGGTGACAAGGTGGAGTTGGGTCACAGGTTGGACTGGATGATCCCAGAGGTCTTTTCCAACCTGGCTGATTCTGTGACTGTGTGATTCAGTGCTGTGAGGGGTGGATGGACACTGGTGGCCCTGGGGATGGCCATGAGTGGCCTGGTTTTGGCTGTTCTTCATGCAGGGCTGGTGGAAAAATGGAATTTATTGTTTAGTCGCTGGTGCTCAAGGGTTGGGTGAAGGTGAGAGCAGGGATGCTGGTCTGCCAGCTACCTCACAGGGTTTGGGACTGAGGGACCAGAGGGTTATCTTTGGTGAGGGTGACCAGAGGATTACTGTGACCATCTTTAGTCAAGCAATGGGAAGAATGAAGGGAATGAAGGAAGTCTGAGGCCAGGACACAGATCTGGGTGGGTCCCAGCCTGGGAAACCCAAGTGCAGATCCATTTTGCCTGAGTGCAATGAAACATCCCCATGGGAAACCACCCACTGGGTCTGGAGTGACTCAAACCTGGCCAGAGAGGTCAGGCTGCTGCAGGAGGGTTGGTGGGGAACCAGCTGGGACACTGAGCCTGGCTTCTGTTGTGGCTGTGCCACTGAAACCACCACAGCCACCACAGTCTGGAAGGCCTGAGACAGGCACAACCACAGCCAAGAGCCAGAGGAAAGCAAAGGGCCCAGCTATGGGAGGAGCAGCCCAAACTGGGAAGGTGCCAGCAGTGAGCCAAGGGGGCCCAGCAGAGCCATGGGTGGACTCCCAAGCAGCACATGGGTGATCTCCCCTAGAGAGGCTGCCCAGGTGTGGTTAAATAACCCCTAATACCTCAATGATCTGCATATTCTTGTGGCAGTCAGGTTAAATTACACCCTCACTCCTGTGGCTTAACCCTCTCCCTCTGCCCTGTGCTGTCCTCACAGAGCTCAGCTCTGTACCCACTGCCCAGGTGGTTGGGAAGCTGCAGCCCCCCTTGCCCATCTCCCATCCTGTTAAACCCCAGAGCACAAAGCAGGGGGGACTCTGCAGTGTGGGCGTGTTGTGACAACATCCATGACGGGCCAGCAGAGCTGGGGGATGTGCTGGTCCCTCCAGGGGCAGGGTGGTGGCACTCAGGGGTCTGCAGGTGACAAACCCGAGTGCACCCTGACCAGAGGCTGAACCAGAGGCACTTTTGTCTGTGAATGCACCCAGGGCTGGCACCCACAGGTCCCTGCAGCCCCAGTTCAGCCTGGGGCTCTGCAGCCACAAATCCCCCAAAAACTCTGGTTCTGCAAAATCTGACATGGGAATTCCTGGGCAGGGGCAGAGGAGGGGCAGGGACTGAGCTCTGCTCTGGGGGAGCAGGGACAGCAGCCAGGGAACGGCTGGAGCTGTGTCAGGGCAGGCTCAGGTTGGATCTCAGGCAAAGGTTCTTCCCCCAGAGGCTGGTTGGGCACTGCCCAGGCTCCCCAGGGCAGTGGGCACAGCCCCAAGGCTGCCAGAGCTGCAGAAGGGTTTGGCTGATCCTCTGGGGCACAGGGGGTGACTCTTGGGGCTGGGCCTGTGCAGGACTCAGGGTTGGACTTTACGATCCTCGGGGGTCCCTCACAGCTCAGCATATCCTGGGATTCTGTGTTTGCACTCACAAATACCCCCTGGGTAACTCTGCTCTGCACCTCTGCAAGGTGGCAGAGGGTGGGAAGCTGTGACAGACAAAATAAAAGGACCCCATTCGCTACATCCCTTCCCCTTCATCCCCATCCCAGCCCTCCAGAAGGTACATACAGAGCTGGGGGTGTTTGGTTGTGTTTTTTGCTCCCTGGTTTGGCCACTCACGAGTGAAAAGTGGAGGGTCAAAAAAAGGATTCAGCTCCATGCCCATTCCAGCTGCAGGCCAGGCTTTGGGGAGCTCTTTTTTGGATGGCCTAGACTTGTAAAAGGAACAGCTTTGTGAACCCTGATCTCATCATCTGTATCATGAATAGTGTGGCAGCAGGACAGGGCAGGGATTGTCCTTCTGTGCTGGACACTGGTGAGGCCACACCTCGAGGGCTGTGTCCAGTTCTGGGCCTTCAATTCAGGAAAGACACTGAGGGGCTGGAGCGTGTCCAGGGAAGGGAAGGGAGCTGGGAAGGGGCTGGAGCAGCAGGAGCAGCTGAGGGAGCTGGGGGGGCTCAGCCTGGAGAAAAGGAGGCTCAGGGGGGACCTTCTGGCTCTGCAACCCCCTGACAGGAGGGGGGAGCCGGGGGGGGTCGGGCTCTGCTCCCAGGGAACAAGGGACAGGAGGAGAGGGAACGGCCTCCAGTTGTGCCAGGGGAGGCTCAGGTTGGACATCAGGAAGAATTTCTTCCTGGAAAGGGTGGTTAGGCACTGGAAGGGGCTTCCCGGGGAGGTGTTGGAGTCCCCACCCCTGCAAGTGTTCCAGAAATGATTTGAGGTGGCTCTTGGTGCTGTGGTTAATTGACAGGCTCAGTGAACGCTTAGACTTGGTGATCTTGGAAGTCTTTTCCAGCCTGAAGGATTCTGTGGTTCTGTGATCATGGTGCCTACAGACCCCAGTGGGTGCACAGATCACCCCCTGTCCCCCTGCTCAGCTGCACACAGGAGTTCCAGGAGTCTCTGGCTCAAGCTCAGCTCGGGGTCAGTGTGGTGAGGCCACAGCCAGACCTGCAGCCTGTGCCACGTGCTGAGGGAGGACTGAGCCTGGTCCTGTCCTGCCTGTGCTCCTGTTCCCTGGAACAGCAGCAGCTCAGCCCTGCACAGCCCCCCTGTGCTGCTGCAGAGCATCCACACCTCTCCCCTCCATCTCTGTGTGACTGGAGCTTCTGTTCTCTTCTGGAGCCCCAGCCTGGGCCCCTCGATGCACCCCAGGCCCAGGGATGGCTTGTGCTGCTCCCTGGCTCAGCCCAGCCCGTGGCCTGAAGCCCAGGCAGGTCCCTGCCTGCCCACCTCGAAAATCAGTCTGCCTGCAATTCCTACTGGCTCCAATTATCAACAGCCCAGAATGGGAAATGCAGCCCCTTTTCCTGGTGCAGGAAAACCGAGCTGTGATTTTGCCTTGGATGCTCTCAGAGCTGTCTGCTGGGAATAGCTCATAGGCCAGGAATGTGGCTCTTCCTAGCTCGGATCACTGCTATTTTCCCACTTAAAACTAGAGGCAAAGAGATCAGCTGTTAATTAGCAGCAGGGGAACTTGCTGCAGGTTTATTCTGTGGGTTTATGGGGATTTTCCCCTTCTGCAGAACCTCCTGATTAAGGGACAGGCTGCAAAACACCGGAACAATTCAGTCCTGCACAAAGAGCACGGGCAGTGCCTGAGGGAGGGATAAGTCAGGGGGAAGGATGGTGTGAGTGCAGAAAAGGAGAATGTGAGATGATGAATGCCAAGCAGCATCCCTTGTTCTGCCTGACAGTGAGATCCCAGCACAGTCCCATCCCTGGCTGGGTTTTTATCTGTGGAGTGACCCAACCTCTGAGCTGGTTCAGGCTGTAATAAAAGGGCTGGCGGCTGCAGCGAGCTCCAACCCGTATCACAGCAACAGCAGGAACATTTCAGAGCAGGCTTGGTTTAGCTGCAGCCTCTGGGGTTCTGGGAAACAGCTCTTTAATGTCTGCAAAAGTGCTTTGAAACCCGGGGATGAGAAATGTGGAAGGGGAAGGACGGGGGTGATTGGGAACACGGCGGATTGTGCTTCCAGCAGGTCTGAGCTCAGAGAAATCACGCCTGAGGAGTCTCAGGGAGGCAGCTCAGCTCGGATTTCTCCTGACTGAAACAGCTGAAAAGTGTCCAAGGAGACCCAGGGAGCTGCAGGATCTAAAGGATGCTTCAGGTGGGATGAAGTCAGTGATAAAACAAATGGGCAGCTCGTGATGCTCCAGCAGGGCTGGAGCTGTCAGTGCAAGGGCACAGTGAGCTCTTATTTATCCTGGGCTGGGCAGTTGGGGCTTAAGAACCACTCTGGGCTCCCTCCCTCATACCCAGAGCTGTCTGAATGTCCCAGAAAGGATCCTGGAAACTTCTGTCCCTGATCACTTCCCAACAAAACTTCCTGCAGACCTCTCACAGCCACGCTCTGGGATTCCTGCTGCACCCCTGCTGCAAGGCAGAGTTGGGGTTGTGGCCATAGCTTCAACCCCCAGGATGAAACTGGGCTGGGACAAGGTCAGTGCTCCCTCTGACACAGCACTGGAAGGGGGAGCCAGAGAGAGAGGAGAGCCCCAAAATGAGCCCCACTGCCCAGAGGGGATCTGCTTTGCCACCCTCCAGTGCCCTTTGACTCCATCCATGTCCACTGCCTGCTCAGCCACACTTCAACCTCCCCAGGCTGTGGATACAAATCCACAGGAGATCCAGCACTGCCATCCTTCCATTCCAGCAGCTGCCAGCACACTTTGGAAGTGGAGCTGTCTGATGGGGCCCAGCTCTCCAGATCTCACACTTGCCAATGTCATAAAGGCCTTAAAAGGCTGTAATGGGAGCTCTGGTGTCCACCAGAGCCATTCACAGGAGAGACTGTTGGATTGCACAGCTTCTCCTCCTTACTGAAGCTGTACCCCTGGGTTATTGCACTTATTAAATTAGGAACTGTAAACCAACTGGGTAAATAATAAATTGCTAGAAGGAAATAATAAAAAAATGCCACCCCTTTCAGTTATTAGTCCAGATGAGTGAATTAGGTGTGGAAACAGCAGCTTTGAAGTTGGACTCATTAAATCACACACCAATTCAGCACTTATTAGGTCTCCAGTCAGAAATATAAAAGCACTGGAAGATGGGTTTGCTGTGAGCAATAGCCATTACTTTTGCTGCTCTGAGCAGCCTGTGAGGCTCCTGCTGGTGCTGGGCTGGGAGAGAAGAATTTAAAGCACCAGCCCCCGATGCCAGGTGGGAGTTTGGGAATTGTGGGGTTTGTCCCTGAAGGAGGAGTTCAGGAAGTAGGTGACAACTACAGAGACATTCACAAAGAGCCAGGAAGGCACAGCAAATGAAATGGGGGGAGAGTTTCTGGTCTGGCTGTGCCAGAGGAGGATCACACACCATCAGCCATGACTGCAGTGTCTGCCTCAAGAAGCTGAGTTCTTCCACTGAGCAAGGTGGACCCACACCTCAGATGCTTCCCCCCATACCCTCATCCATCCACCCATCCACCCATCCATCCACCCATCCATCCATCCTGGTTATCCTCTTCCTCTTGCACCCCCTGCACACCTTCCCCAACACCCTCATCTCCTCTCCTCCCCACACTTGTCCCCTGCCAGCAGCACTGTCTGGGCAGTACACATCCCAGAACAAAAGGCTGGGCTTAGAGCTTGGCAAAAAATATGAAAATCCTTTCCCTGAGCACAATATTTCCCTACTTGGTTTTTATCTAGCCTGACCCCTTTAATAAATTTGCCCCCTAATGGGTTACAGAGATCTTAAAACTGGAGATCTCTGCTGGAGCTGTGTCAGATCAGCCCTGCTGGCACTTTGTCTTCAGAGTTAGGAGGTTAGAAGAATAATACATTTTGCATTCTTCAGATTTACCATATGATAGGAAAGATAAGGTCATGATTTCCAGCTTCTTTTCACAGCCACAATACTTAAAAATCTATTTTTATAGTGAAAATTTGGATACTCAGTTAATAACCTGATTCCAGGAGCAAAAAGCTGTAAGTGCTGAACAATCCAGAGCCAGCAATGGCACGTGTGTGCCTGGGAATTCCCAGGGCTCCCACACTTACAGGACCAAAGGTTTAACCAAATGTTTGGACCACAAAGCCAAATCTCTCTCTGGGAGTTTAGTATTTCATCTCCTAACCCAAATATTTCAGCTGGAATGTTGCATTTCTCCAGGACTGAAGCAACTGGGCATATCTGTGGCCTGAGCTGCCTTTCAACTTGCAGCTAAAATGGGGAGAGACCTTCTGAGATAAATAATACATTGAATGTGCCCTCACCCACAGCCCCCTCTTGCTGAAGCCATGACCCTTCTGTAGTTGATCTGTAATTCGAGGGAGAATAACACAAACTGGGCTCAAAGGCTTTTTTTTTTTGTGAGGTTTAAGGTGGTTGCTGTTGCCTGGTTAAGGGGTGTCCCAAGGGCAGGGCCCTGGTGCCCTTTCAGTGCTGGGTCTTGGAGAGGGCAGTGGCACCAGGAGGGGTTTGACAGACCCCCAGAGCTCCTGAGCTCAGTGGGGCAGGAGCAAGGCCTGGCTGGTGCTGCCTTCACTGTAGCTCCTGAGAACCTGGAAGGCTTTAAACCCTTCCTCACTCACTGATGTGCCCACTCAGGATCCAGGGTTATCCAGGATAATCCAGGCTGGTCAGGGGCAGCAGGGTCAGCCCTTGAGTCACACCAGCTTACTCTGGCCTTTATCTAGTCTGGCCTTGAAAGCTTTGCTCATGCTCCCCTTGGCAAGGGCAGGGCCTCACTCCTGAGGGATGTGCCCGGGTCTCACGGGGGGCAGTGGCAGGGTCCTGGGTTTCACAGGGGGGTGAGTTCCTCCTGGGGCTCCAAGTTTTCCTCCATGACCCAGAGGATGTGGCTGTTTGAATCATTCTTTCTAACGATGAAAGACAAGGTTTCCACTTCATCAGGGCCCAGGAGCTGTGGTTTCACAAAGAAGGGCATGTCAGGAGCCACCTGCTCAGAGGGAAAGCACAGCCTGGCACTGGGGGCTCACCCCAGCAGTTCCTGCATCCCTCTTTTGTGCTGACCCCCTTTGAGGCTGTGAGGGGGCACTGGGGACTCCAGCAGGACGCAGAGTCTGTTATGAGGTGATGTTTTTATTTGTCTTGCTCCCTGTCCAAGAGGAGGATGAAGTCATGGCTCGCCTGCCAGTGCTCCCTGGGAGGGATCTGCTGCACTGATCAGCACTGTTATATCAGGTACTATTTTCCCAGGTCTTACCCACTGCACAGGTCCCACCAGCTGCAGGAATGGTGCAGGGAAGGTTTAAGCTGCTGCCAGTCAGCCCTGCAGACATGCCCAGACCCTTCTGGTGCACAGCAGTGTCCTTAACCACGGGCACAAGGCACAAACCCACCCCCTCCTGATGCCCACATTGGCTCCATCCCTGGGGGTGTCCTGCATCCCTGCACCATCCAAACCCCATCCCTCTGCCCGAGCCCTCGCTGCCCTTCCACACCTCCATCCCCCAGACTTTGTGAGGTGGTACAGTGGGCACGGTGGGATTTGTTTGAAGGTTGGGCTGGACGATTTTCGAGGTCTTTTCCACCCTTAATGATCCTACAATTCCATGATTCTGCCATCCCTTCTCCTTCCCTTCCTCCCCTGCTCTGCTCCACTCTCAGCAGCCTCCTCCTGTTGTCATAACAACAAGCAGCAGCCCGTGGTGGCCGTGCCAGCCCTTCCAGCAAAAACAGCTCCTCCTGGGAGCAGGCACCGGCCCTCGGCCCCAAACCACCTGGCTGAGCTGGGGAGGGGCCGGAGGCAGAGGGACAGGGGCTGCCCTGACCCAGACACACACTGTGCCTCGTGTTGTGCCCCCAGAACTGGGCGTTGGACACGCGTGGAGAGCTGTCCCCAGCTGCTCTCTGCAGCACAGACTCATCTCCTGCACCCATCTCCTGACACCCCCCTGCTCACCCACATCCCTGTGGCTTGGGATGTGCTTCTCCCAGGGGAACCAAGACCACAGGCACAGACAGAGCTGCTCCTGGAGGCACTGCAGGCACTGGACATCCCTCCCATGGCCAGAAAAATCAATCAAATCCCAGGTCTCAAAGGGATTTCTTCTTTTAGAGGCCTGTAACCAGCAAGATATCAGAACCCCTCCAGACCAGCCTGTTCAAAGCAAGGGGGTTCTGCTGCACCCAGAGGTGTGTAAGGAACACAAAGAAATGCAGATCTGAGGTTCTCCTGCTCCTTAGTCATCCCTCTCAAGTGTTGGGTGAGTTCCATCGAGCCCAGACCTGCTGTTCCAGGACCAAAGACCAACACCCTCCTCAGTGGTTCTCAGCCTCTTTCTCAGCTCTTCTCCAGCAAGCCCTGCCAGCTCCACCCATCAGGGAAGTGTCCATAGATCTTTGAAGTGTTGAAAAGCAAAACCAAAACCCTGCTGGCAGGGCTGGACTTTGGTGGGAACAGCTGCCCCTGCTCAACTCCACCCTGTCCCTCAGTCCTGCTGCATCTCCCTGGGGCCATCATTCCATCCTCAGCCCCAGGCCTTTCCCCTCTGTTATTCCTGCCATGCCAGCAGCTCCCTTTGGTGCAGCTCTGTGCCAGGCTGTGGAGTGCCTGAAAGCACATAAACTGATTTTTTTTTTTGGCTAAAGCCATTCCAGCTACTCCACCCAGGCTCACCAGCCCTTCCCAGAGTGGTGCTGGGCTGCATCTTCCAACAGCACCCATGAGCTGGGCAATCTGCCTCCTCCTTAAATGGCTTCCCACTGTCAGAGGGCAGGTTAGATGGGATATTGGGAAGGAATTGTTGGCTGGGAGGGTGGGGAGGCCCTGGCACAGGTTGCCCAGAGAAGCTGTGGCTGCCCCTGGATCCCTGGAAGTGTCCAAGGCCAGGTTGGAGCATCCTGGGCTAGTGGAAGGTGTCCCTGCCCATGGCAGGGGGTCAGAACTGGATGGTATTTGAGGTCTGTGGTTCTGTGATTATTCAACCAAGAGCTTATTCAACCAAGATTTCTGAAGGTGCTTTTATTGTGTTACACATAAAGGCCTGGTTACAAGTCCCCTTTCAGGTTCTCAAGTCAAGCTCCTGAGCTGCTGGGAGGCTGAACCTGGGGAGAAGGAAAGATCATTTCATCAAGGGACTCGGGGGTTTCAAAAGAACAGCAGGAATTTCAGCCTCCCAGAGAGAGGGACTGGTTTGAACTTCCCAGAGCATTGTCCCAACCCTCCCTTTTTCACACAGCTATCAGTGACTACACCTCCCAGGAGAACCAGCCTGTAACATCAGCCAAAGGATTCCTAATAGTTTGATACCACATTTGGATTCCCAAGGGAGGAAATGTCTGGTCTCTGTGTCTAGAAAACAAAGACTCTACAGGGGGAAGGGATTTCTTGGGACACCTGATTAATTGGAGCCACTCTGGAGATCAGTGTAAACCAAATTGGTTCCAGGCTGGGGAGATTAGTGGGGTTTAACTGCAGTGTTCTCCAGACATCTCTGGCTGCCTTTGGAGTGTCTCTGGTTTTAAGCATTGGAGAAATATTTTCTTTTTTTTTTTTTTTTTTTTTTTTAAAGGGAAAATCATTCCTCTGGTCAGTGGTAGAAGCACAGAGTGGAGAGGCTGGTGGTGTACCTGGAACGAACCTCCCCATCCCACCCCCTCCAGCCAAGGCTCAGTGCCTTCCACCAGCAGCAAGGAAAATCCAGGATGCTGTTAAGGAAGGATCCCAACTTCCCCAAGCCCTGACTCTCACAGAATCACAGAATCACAAAATCTCCTGAGCTGGGAGGGACCCCCAAGGATCATGGAGTCCAACCCTGAGCCCTGCACAGGCCCAGCCCCAAGAGTCACCCCCTGTGCCCCAGAGGATCAGCCAAACCCTCCTGCAGCTCTGGCAGCCTTGGGGCTGTGCCCACTGCCCTGGGGAGCCTGGGCAGTGCCCAACCAGCCTCTGGGGGAAGAACCTTTGCCTGAGATCCACCCTGAGCCTGCCCTGACACAGCTCCAGCCGTTCCCTGGGTGCTGACCCTGCTCCCCCAGAGCAGAGCTCAGTCCCTGCCCCTCCTCTGCCCCTGCCCAGGAATTGGAACTGCACTGAGGTCTCCCCTCAGTCTCCTCTGCTCCAGCTGAACACACCAAGTGCCCTCGGTGTCCTCCCACGCCTTCAAATCCAGGCCCTTCCCCATCTCTTTGCCCTCCTTTGGACACTCTCCAATGGCTCAATCCCTTCCCTCCATTGTGTCCCCCCAAAATGCCCCAGTGTTGAGGTGAGGCTGCCCCAGGGCAGAGCAGAGTGGGACAATCCCCTCCCTCACCCAGCTGGAAACATTTTGCTCTCCCACATCTCCCCAGGCCCCCAGAGACTCTTTGGATGCACAAAGCAAATGGGAGATCCACTTCCACTGCCCCTGGCAGGCTCTCAGAGCAGGACAACAGCAAGAGTGTCCTCCTTGGAGCAGAGGAATGCAGAGCACAGCACCCACCACCCCCAGCTTTCCAACACAGGAGAGCCCTGGGGAGGTGGTACCCACAGCTGGGCATTGCTGACCTTGATTGGTACCCAAAGCTGGGCATGGCTGACCTTGATTGGTACCCAAAGCTGGGCATTGCTGACCTTGCTGGCCTGGAGTTTGCTCCTGGCCCTATGAGGAGGCCACAGCTGCTGTCTGTATTTGGGGAAGCTGAGTCATGGAACAGCCAAGTGCTGGGAATGGTTAAACTTCTTTCTGGCTGCTGGATAAATTCAAAAGGAGTCATTGCTGCAAAGCCAGACGGATCTTAGAGAGGAAGAAGGCTGAGATTTGTGCCCTGCCAACACCTCTCCCTCCTCTCAATGCTGAAATGTGGATTTTCTGAGACTAAATGGAGGCCAGACAAGCTTCTCCACCTCTTCCCTCACCTCCCTCATCCAGAATTCCTTCCCTGCCCTGCTTGGTGAATCCCTCCCTCCAGCAGCCCCTGAACTTGTCTATGAACATCCCCCAAAGGCTGCTCAGCCTCTGGAGCCCAGGGGTGAAGGGGGAGTTCCTGCCCAGAAGGGTTTCCTGGTGCGTGGAGCTGAGCTCAGTTCCTTGGGGGAAGGAATTAGCACAGGGAAATTCTCTTTTTTATTATTCTTTCTTTTCTCTTTTTTCTAACAGTGTGCTCCCAGGCCAGGCTGGATGGGGCTCTGAGCAACCTGGTTTAGTGGGAGGTGTTGGGGTGGAACAAGATGAGCTTTAAGGTCCCTCCCAACCCAAACCATTCTATGAATTCTGGACCCTGCAGAGCCCCATCAGAGCATCCCCCATGGCCTTTGCTCAGGGGTTCTGTGCTGTGAGGAGGAAAACCTGGAAAAAATAATAAAACTGTGGCATTTCTTTAGGGCAGAACTTCACCTGCAGCTGGGGGGGGTCAGCAGGGATGGCTTGCTGGGGGTGCTGCAACTTAACCCGAGTTTATCCCAACATTCTCCATCATTTCCCAGGTCCCTGAGCCTGTGCTAAATCCAGTGACAATTAAAGACTGCCAGCCATGCAAGTAGTGATATGTTGGGACTTTAAAATTTATTCCAACATGCTATTTTTTTAAAAATACGCCCAGACTGAGCAGACAATCTGAGCTGTAGTAAAGGCAATATTATACTTGTAAAAACTTCTCATTCACAGTACAGATGTCATTTACAATAAGGGTCACAAACATCAAATACTGAGTATTTTTCTTTTTTTTTTTTTTGTTTTGTTGTTTTTTGTGAGTTTTTTGTTCTTTTTGTTTGTTTGTTTTTACATCAGACTGTGCTTTTACCTGCTTTTTTTTTTCTTTTTTGCACTGATATAACCATACAGACATTGCAAGATGCAAGTGTAGAAACTGGAGTTAAAATAAAATTACAGGCAAAACTACCAAATTACATTGTAACGCTGTACATATTTACAGTACCATTTTTTGGAATGTATTGCCATTTTAAGAACATATAGAAACTTTCTACAGACTATTCCACTTACAGAATACATACACCTTTTAGAAAAAAAGGCAAATATTTATCTTACATGAGACCATGTATATTAAATTTGCGTACACATTATTATTATTATTATTATTTTACATTACATTTACTAAAGTGATCGTAAGTGCCATCATATCTCAGTAATGAAAACAGATTGGTTTTATGCCATCAGGACTGATTTTTTTTTTTTTTTTCCTTTTTTTTTTTTTTTGTAAATAATTTACAATTTTTTTTTGTGTAAATACTGTGCAATAGATGGAAATAATAAAAGAGAAGAAAAAAAAAAAGGACATGATGAAACGAAGTCAGCAAAGGAAAAGCTACTGCAAGGACAGCAGGGAAGGGCTAGATCAAATCATCAGGGTTTGGCATGAAAATTGGACTCATTTTAATGATTTTCCACGAGTGTATTGCTTGTTCAGGTGCTGCTTCTGTGGATTTTAAAGCCAACCAGGTAAAGTGGGAGTTGGTTTAAGAGAAAAACCAACTGTGCTGCAGATCTGGGGGTGGAGGGGAGAGCAGAGCCAGGGGGAGGGTGTGCCTGGAGGGCTCTGAGGGGAAGGACCCCGGGATGTGCTGCTCCAGCTGGGAATGCCAGGGGCATCTCCTGCCCCACCCTGCCCAGGGCAGCTTGGACAGGGCTGCAGTGGGATTTGGAGCAGGGTTTGGAGCAGGGTTTGGAGCAGGGTTTGGGACCAGTGGGTGGCTTGAAGTGCTGGCCAAGGAGTGTCACTTCAGGGACACCTGGAATGTCACCCTTGGGAGCAGGTGATGAACTACATTTCTCAGTCATAAATTATAAAGTCACAGTTACTTCATCAGGATTTTTCAGAGTTTCCTACTGTGATTCCTGGGTATCCAGCCAACAACCTGGGAATAATTGGAGCTGGCAGGGATCTGCTTCAAGGCATGGGGGCGTTTTGGGGAGCCAGCAGCCCCCTCTCTTCATCCCATGGCCTGCTCAGCCCTGCAAGACCCTGAACTCTGTGACCTTGATAAAACCTTGACCAAAGTTGCTCAATTCATGCTTAAGCACAAAGAAGTTCCTAAAACTCCAGAAATACTTAAGCTCAAGCCAAGGTACAGGTGCTTTATGAGCTCTGGCTGTGAGTCTTGGTATTTAAGATGACTGTGTCAAGGGACTGTTCCAGAGCACGGGCCAAGTCCTCTGTGCAGGATGATTCCTTGGATGGCACAGCATCTGTTTGCCGTGGAATCCCTGCAGTCATGGAGCTGCACAAACAGCTTATCAGGGAAGGAAATATCCGAGCAGGGTTTGGGCTGATCACCCACCACAAAGAGGAGCAGCCAGGCCCTGGAGGCCACGTGCCTTCATGGATTATAAATTTAAGAACCTCTGCCACGAGAAAAGCAAGGGATTTGATTTCCACCTGCTGATGAAAAGGAAAGGCTGGGCCCTGCTTTTTCATTTGCCTATTTGCATTATTAATACATTCTCTTGCAAATAATACTGCTAATTGCTCTGCAAAGCATCTGTACTAACCTAACCATCCTTGCAGCCCTTGTGGGAAGCAAAATAGGGTCCATCATCCCCGTTTTGCAGACAGAACAGACATTCAGAGTGATATTAAAAGCTGTGACCACCAGGTGTGACACAGGGGAGCCAAAGGGGGATCCGGGTGGGAACAGCAGCCAGGGGTGACGGCTGGGGCTTGAGCCCTGCTGGGAATAACACCCAAAACCCTCCAAAAATCAGCAACATTCCTGTGCTCCTTGGCTGAGCAGGAGGCAGGGGGAGACACGTTTGCACGGGGTCACACTAACCCTGCCCGCAGACAGAGATGCTGGTGCCGGCGGGGAGGGGACGCCCTTCCCCGGAGCTCTGAGCTGGCAGTGTGACCATTTAGCCCTTAAATTGCAGTTAGGGGGTTTTTTGTGAGCCTTTTTGCCTATCCAATAGGCCGTATTGCCCGGGGGAACAGCGTGAAGCACCATTTCAGCCCAGCCAGAGCTTCCCCCTTCTCTGTTGAGAAGCCGAACCGGGTGGAGACTCAGCCCTGGGGGGTTCGTGCCCATCTCCTGAGTTTGCAGCGGCCCCTCCGGTGCCCGCTCCGTGCTGGGTGTGGGATCCGAGCAGGGCATGATCCTCACAGCTCCACAGCCCTTCCCCAAAACTCCTCTCCCTGCTTTTATTGGCCCTGGCTGAAGAGCCTGGCTGCTCTGCAGCCCAGATGCACAAAGCTCCAACTCATCCTGAGCTGCTGGAAAAGCTTCAATAATAATAATAACAATAATAATAATAATAATAATGACAACAATAAAAACCCACCACAAAAAAAATCAATAAACCAATGTAATGACTTCTGTGTTTTCTTGGGCTTTTTTCCCCCCTCCACTCTGTCCATAAATGACAGAGGGGAACAAAAATCCACGCAAAATATCAACAGGTCAAGGATTCAAATGCAGTTACAGAGAGAAGCTGAGCAAATTTGATCTAGCCCAAAGTTCGTGGCAAATGCACCAAAAAAACCCAGGATGCTGAGTGCACAACTGCTGCAGTATTTTTCTTTATGTACAATTTATTTATATATATATATATATATGTGATATATATATATATATAATTAAATACAAAAAGCTACCTTGGAATAATGTTAAGAGTGTGACAAAGAGGCAAAAAGTGGCAGAAGTCAGGAGAGTAACTAAATTTGGTGGATGGTTTCCAGGGGTTTCACACCAGCCCTGGCTGAGCACACCTCTCCCAGTCATCCTGATATTAAACACACACTTAAAGCCTGAGAGCTGAACTGAGCTCCAGCCCCTGCTCCTGCCACGGCATCTGAAAAAGATCTGAAAGCAGGACCAGCTTCCAGGCTTGGGGCCAAAAAAGGGGAAATGGGAAAAAGGGAAACTTGATAAAAGTGCTAATTAGGGTATAAATGGGTTCTGGATGTTGTTTGGGTCAGTGTCACAACCTTAATGTTATTTCCATGATATCTCCTTTTGTACTTAATTCCCTTTACAAGAAGAGAAAAAAAAAATAAAAAAAGAATAACAGAAGATTATTAAAAAAATGTCTATTCTTTGCCCGTGAGACGGGAACAGTTCATAGCTCATCAAGTCTGGCAAGGAAATGTGTTCTCATTCAGGGTTTTATTTGATTCCTTTTATTTTTTTTTTTTATTTTTATTTTTTTTTAAAAAGTGTATTACGTACCCGATAAACTGGAACAGCTCTGAAAGAAGAAAGAACTGGTCCACTGGTTAAATATTTATATCTTTTTTTTTTTCCTTTTTTTTAAATGTTAAAATAAAAATAATAAAAAAAAAGAGGTTTGTACAGATTCCATAGACCAGAAAACCCTCTGAAGTAGTAAAGAACCTGCTGTTTGCTGGGGCAAACTCTTGGATATTTGTGTTTTAAAAAGAGAATTAATGTGCCAGAGGGGAATGGCTCTGTGGGGTCACTCTGGATTTGGTATCTCTTGGCAGTAGAGGCCTTTGCTCTGCTAGGGATCCTTAAAAGTCTGCTCTGGCAGAAGTTGCTGTGCATGCAGAACAAGCTGGGTGCAAGCATTAACCATTGAGCATCACCATGTCTGAGCTCCCAGAACACCCCAGGACGGGCCCATCGGCACAAGGGCTGCACTGGGGACGTTCTGCTGAAAGAAAGAAAGGAGGGGACAATGAGACACAGAGTCACTGGTGAGTTCCAGCCCCGACACGTGCAAAGGAGCAGAGCCCGAACCGCTCCTGCATCCCCAGAGCTCCTCGGAGCCAAACCAGCCAGGGCCGGGCTTGGGATGGGATGGGATGGGATGGAGGGGCTTTGTCTGTGACCAGAAAATGACAGAGGAAAAAACGGTTGCAAGGCTGAGTTTTGTTCCCCTTTTGAAGCGAGGGAGGTGTTCCCAGAGGGCTCTGAGGCCCAGCCAGGCCGGGGCTCAGGCTCAGCTCTGCCGGGCGGGATGGAAGGATTAAAGCGAGCAGGGGCCGGCTGGTCCAGCGAGAGACACCGATCCTGGCCCTGGGGCTACATTCCATACATTCCTATGTTCTCGCAGTTCAATCTTTGAACCTTTTTTTTTGTTTTTTTTTCTGTCCCTTTTTTTTAGAAAAGTGCTTTGCTGGGTCCTGCGGGAGGGAGGGAGGGCTGCTCGTGTTCGGCTTTTCTCTCTCGAGGGACCGAGGGACCGTTCCTCTCCCTTCGAACGCCCCTCCCCTGCTCGAGGAAGTGCTACTTTCACGTACAAGTTCAGGGTAAACACGTTTTTTTTTTCAAATGTAAAGCAGTTTCAACTGTTTAAAGCACAACCATAGGCAACCAGAGGGATGCAAGAAAAAAAAAAATACCAAGCACTTTGCAAGAATTAAATAAAGCATGTAATAAATACGAATCATAAACTTCTGTACACAGGAGCAAGGGTTTGGGGTTTTTTCTTTTTTTTTTTTTTTTAATCATTTAATCAATATAAAAAAAAGTTTTTTCTGTTTTTTTTTTGTTTGTTTTCAGTGCATCTTCTTCCTCTTAAAATGCTTAACTCTTTCCTTTCTGCATCTCTCTCAGGCCCAGAATTACACACACCTAAATGGCAAAAAAGACAAAGGTCTAACAAACCCCCTTTCCAAAAAACTCTAAAAAAATATTCACAGCCTCAAACAGTTTTGTACATTTCAAGCAACAAAAGGTATAGAAAAAGGCACAAGTAACTGCATACATGTGGAGATAATACCAGACTGGGACAAAGAAAACCAGGACTTTTCCATGGGTTTGGTCATTCACTAGAGTGCTTCTTATCGGTGATTATACTAAAGGAAATAGTGTTGAAAATGTCTGTTGATTTTACAGAGGAAGCCTAAAGGTGGAACAGATGGAGGTTTAAGTACTTCCCGCGTTTTCATCCACCTGTGTTTGAGTTTGACCTAAAGCTGCGTGCTCTGGGTGGGGGCTGCTCTTCCCGGGGGTGCCCCCTTGGTGCCCGGCCGGGGGCTCGGGGGGGCAGCCGGGGCTGCTGTCACACGGGGGGGCATCTGAGATGAAAGTGCAGGGTGACTCAACAGAAGTGCTCGAGCTGCCAGATTGCTTCTTGCCCGTTTTTTTGGGGGGTTCTTCCTCCCCGCTCGTCGGAGGCTTTGGACAGTGCTCGTGGGGTGTGCTGGGGCTGGCCGGGCCCGCCCGCTCCTCCGGGCTGGGCTCAGCCAGCGCTGGTACCCTGTGTTCCTCCTGCTCTGGCTGCTGCTGAAGCTCACTAGTCCTCATTTTCTCCTCCAAATAGCCCCCACTCAGCTCCGGGGACAGCGTGTACTTGGAAACCTTGGCAGCCGGGGACGCGGGCGCCGCTGGGATCTGCGGCTCCTCATCCCCCTTGGGAGCCCGGCCGAACTCCGCCACGGCTCCGCTTCCAGAGGCGAAGTACCCGGCTTGGAGGGACACCACGGAGCTGGGCACCAGGCTGGGGTGGGAGCTGGGCCTGGCCTGGACCATCTGGATGCCCCCGATGGGGATCATGGGGTAGGGGGTCCTGGTGAGCTGCTGCGAGTGCAGCGGGAGGTGGCTGAAGATGTTCTCCTCCCCTCGGCCCGGCGCGTGGAGGTCGTGCGGTGCCTGCAGGGGCCGGGAGCAGACGGGCTGGGTGGGGCCAGGGGAGCGTGGTGGGCTTCGGGGCTCGATCTTCTGTGCCAGAGAGGGAAGAGAAAGAGCTGGATCAGTGCAGGGAACGAGTTACACCTTCAGCACCACTAACGCTCGCTACGAGGATCGGGCTCAGCGTTTCATTCTAATCAATCGACCACGGATGATGTGGAGATCCAAACCTTTAAGGAAAGGAGCAACACAACCCACAGCGTTTGCCTTCTGGCTACAAATGTGCCGTGGTCTGCTGGGGCACAGATCCAGGGCTTTGGCTTAGGCTTGGATCGTTATAAAATCAGGAATGGTTTGGGCTGGAGGGGACCATTAAGGGTCATCTAGTCCAACCTTCCTGCCATGCAGGGACACCTTCCACTAGACCAGGTTGCTCCAAGCCCTGTCCAGCCTGGTCTTGAATGTTCCAGGGATGGGTCACATACTGCCTCTCTGGGCAACCTGTGCCAGGGCCTCCTCACTCTCCTGGTAAAAAATGTCTTCCTTGTATCTAGTCTGAATGTCCCCTCTTTCAGTTTAAAACCATCACCCCTTGTCCTACTCTCAGAGCTGCCTCTGAAAGCCCAGCAGAGGAGGGCAGTGGTTGCTGCCATCAGAGCTGCTTTGGGGCCCTTTCAGCCCTTTCTCAGCCCTGGGTTCCTGAGAGCCCAGAATAATGTTATTTATTTTTTACTGTACTTTCTTACAGCAGGATTGCACCCTCCCAGCTGCTCATTGCAAGGATGCTTCAGACCGAGTGAGAGGCATCACTAACTCTGGTTTGACCAAAGCACACCCAGTGTGGTCCCACCACCACCCTCATGGGTGAGATTTGCTCTAGAAACCAAGGGTTAAGGCCCTACAATTTTACCTTTTCCTCTTTCTCTCTCGGTGCTTCCCATAGTTTCCTAATGTACATCATGGAGAGATATGGGGCTAAACAGAAAGGGATTAATTAGTGATGAGGTCATAACTAAACCCCTCCATAGGACTCCCAAGAAGGGGAAGCAACAGAAACTGAAATCAACTTTCCACTGAGATGGGGTTAGTGACAAAATGTGAGGATCCACTTCATTTCTTTGTAGGATTATGGAGAACAATCTCCTGACCCTGTGAGCTGGATCTCTATGAAGAGGTGACAGAGGAAAGCAGCAAAAGAGGGTAGAAAGGAGACAAAGCAAGAGCCACCGAAGGTGGTGGGTACTTAGTCAGCCCAAACACTTGCTAAATGTCACTTATCCACATGAAGTCTTGGCCAAATCACTGTAGGGATGCTGGGAACCCCCAAACAAATGATCTTAATGGTGCAACAGCCACCAGAAGGAGGAACTGCCTTCTGCAAGGGCCAGAGGGAAGAGAGATGGTCGTGGTGGGACTGGACAGAAACACTGAAACTAAGCTAAGATCATCTTCGAGCTCTGTTTAGGATCTGAGAAACCCCCCTCTGGTCTCTCTGTCTCTTGTAGCCTCACCAGGAATGTAATTTTGCAGTGAAAACTCTGCTGTTGTTGAGAAATGGGAATTTTTCCATTCAGGTCATTTTTGTTGCTTTGGAGACACACGAGCAAAGCAACAGCAGTGGCTCTGGGAGCATGAAAGGAGCAGGAACATGGAGTAAAAAGGTGTTTGAGAAGAAGTTGAAAGGTGAGAATGGGCAGAAAATCAGGGGCTTATTATCTCCTGCTGTGGATGTGGAAGCTCAGGGGAGTTGCTCCAAGTAGTGGTGATGGGCAGTTGTCCTGACAGAGATGCTTCGGAGCGCAAGGATGGGGGTTTCCAGAGCCCTGAGATTCCCCCAAGGAGTTAATTGACAGGAAAGGGAAATAGCATTAAAGGAAGCAAAGGTGTGGACCTAAAGGAAAGGTCAGTCTCTGAGAAGGTGAGACAAAGACTGGTAGTGGGAAGCAGAAGGAAGGCAGCACCACGAGAACATCAGCATGGACATGGAAGGCAGTGTGGCTGCTCTGGAGAGGACCTGGGCCAGCATCTGCCATGGCAGGTTCTCCAGGGGCTGTGTAAAGGCCTCCCTCTTCCCAGTGCACCCCTAAGGGTGGAGTCTCTCCTCACACCAGTGTCACAGCAGAGCAGCTCATGTTCACCAGCACAAATTACAGCAGAGCCAGGCACTCCAGAGGAATGGGAAACGTTCCACCACACCAGACATTAACCCACTGGAGCAGTGGGAGGAACGTGCCACTGCCCTTTACCCAGGGGGTTTGGTAGGTCCAGCAGAAACATTCAATAGTTTTCTGGGCCCACTGGGAAACACTTCTCTGTGCTGAAGAGAGAAGCGAGACGGAATCAGAGATGTCCAAACAAACATTTCTCAGCAGTTCCTCTACCAGAGGTCTAACACAGCCCAGGAGGCACCAAGGGCTGTTTCAGACCTGGTTCAGGTCACTGCCCAGTGAAGAACTGTCACAGCTTCACCCTGGCTGGGGAGATCTGAGAGGGGTTTGGAATTCCCAGGAACAAAAAGGCTCTTAGTGACAATTGGTCATCAAGTGTTTGTCCTTGCTGCTTGTCTCAGCAGGACACAGGTTGGGGCAGGGGTGGAGATAACCCCTTGGAGAAGGGACAACTTTATTTCTCTTCAACTGAGAAGGGCAGGACCCTTCTCAGGGCAGGACCCAAATGGGTGCAAAGCCCACTGCTGCCCACTGTCCCTTTTCTGTGACATTGGTCACAGAGCCATCGTGCCCTTGGCATGACAACCTTCCTTAAAGGCCACAGCAGAGAACCTACTGTGGGGTTTAGGAGGCAGGAGGGGACTGAACTTACCAGCTTGGACTCGTAGAGCTGTATGTTTTTGCCAAAGAACCTGTGAGGTAGAGGCATTGAAGATAATATCCCGTGCTGGGCTTGATATGAGCTTGGAACTTTGTCATCTGCTGCTGATTTGCTCGTGCCAGGCAAGTCCTCTTTCCCTGGGAATGGGTACCTGGGCGACTCCAGGGAGCCTGGAGACAGGACTTTCTTCAGGGATAAGTATCTGACGGATGACACGTCTGTGCTGGGTGAGGAGTGTCTCCCAGAGGAGACCTCTCCTTCTGGGGGGAGCTGTGCTCGCGGGGACAGCTCTCTCCTGGGGGACAGATGCCTGCTGGGTGACAGCTCAAGCCTTGGTGACACACATCTGAGAGGAGATGCCTCTCTCCTGGGAGAGACCCTCTGGCAAGGAGACAGCCCCCTCCCCGGGGACAGGCACCTCAGAGAGGACAGTTCTGCAGTGGGGGAGAACCTCTTGGGGGACGTTTCGTTTTTGGTTAACAAGTGCTTCCTCGCCATCATTGGTCTGCTGCCCCCTCTGCCAGAGTCCTGGCTGGGAGACCACCTTCTCCTGGGGGAGGTGTCCTTGGAGGGTGACAGGTCCATGGCCAAGGACATCTGTGGCCTGGTGACGGACTCTCTGCCAGCAGAAGACAATTGTTCGGTGGAGGTCAAAGCTGGTCTGTGGAGACTCAAGAAGCTGTGGCACACAGCAATGTCACTGCTGTCTGCTGACCACTTGGTTTCCAGCCCTGAGGACGAGGCCTGCTGGCCTTCACCTGCTTTTTGGGTGCTGGAAACGGCGTCTGGGGCTAAGGATGATGCTGTTTCAGTGCCTTCCTCTTGAGAAGATGGAGAGCCACCTGAAGAGTGCAGCAGGAGGGTGGTGTGTGTGCCTTCAGGCAACTTCAGAGGGGGCTCATCTTGGCTCTCCTCTTCCTCCTCATCCTCCTCATCCTCATTGTCATCATCATCGTCAGATTCCTCGAGGTCTGAAAACTGGTGTTCCTCAACTGGCTCGGATCCCTCCCGCCCCTCAGAGTCCTGGAATAGGTCTTCACTGGTTCCTGGGGGCATGGAAAACACAAAACAGTGTCAAACACACACACAGAGGCTGTGCTAAACCTGCTCACGAGTTCTAAGGGCACAAGAAGAGAGAGGACCTGGCTCTTTTCTAGACCTGATCAGTCCTGCCCTCTGTGCCAACTCCACTCCCAATATTCCCAGTAGACCCCAGTGAATCCCACCACTGGGACCTCCTGCTCTACCCCAATTTCAATTCCAGCCATTGCTCTGTCAACATAAACAGAAAAAAGCCCTTAAGAGATGATGGAAATGGCAGCACTGTCACCTTGAGTGGGGATTTTATGAGTATTTGTTGCAATGGTGTCTTCAAAAACATGTCAAAGTTCCCCTCCTCCATGTGCTGGGCCTTTTCCTGCCTGGATTTCCTGACAGTTAAAACATTAACAAGACAGGGCTTTTACTAAAAATCAAACAATAGGGTTGACAGACCCTCTGTGGGTTTTCCCTCGACTGGGTAAATTCCAGCTGTGATACAGATACTCCTTCGTGGCAGAGGGTTTGGGGTCTGTGTGTGGAAGGCCTTGCACGGGGATACTTTGTAAACCAGGGCTTGTAAACAGTGAGGGAGATACAGAAAGCAAATTCCGAAGGATTGTAAATACTTCTGCAGGTAAAAACACAGCATCTCTCTCCTGCTCTGAGGGCCAGCAGGAGCCTTCTGAGCTCAGCACCAGCTCCCGGGCAGGTCCCTGCCGGCTCCCCCCTGCTCTGCTCTGCACAGACACAAAGCTGCTGTTCCCAGATGTGCAGCGATCCCGGCAAAGGGCAGCTCAGCCCCGACGGGCCCGTCGGGAGCAGCCACTGGATGTCACTGCAGCTCCAGGAACTGCTCTGGCAGGAGCCTGCGAGCCCCCCCGCTCCGGAGGGGCCGATAATCACCAGTTCACCGAGCCCTGCCCGCGCCGAGCACCCCGAGGATGGGGCAGAGCTGCGGGGACACAGCTGGCTCTGGAATCCTGGGTGCTGCCCTGGCACCGGTGTGCAGCCAACTGCAGCACTGCTGGCCCTGTCCCCAGCAGCTCGGCCGGGGACACTGGTTCCCCTCTGCTGCCATCTGGCAGCAGGACCAGCCCGAGGGGACAGCAAGGGGAGCTGATCCTGAGGTCACCTGGGAGCTGGTTTGCAGAGGGGACATGAACTGGAGCTGATGCTGAGGCTGGACCTCACCTGGCAGGTGGTTGCAGAGGGGACACAGTCACACAGCAAGAACTCTCTCTGAGCCATGAATAAAACATCTAATTTTGTTTATTTGGAATACCAGGGCCTTACTAAATGCTCATGAAGTATTTGGCATGACCAGTGACAGGCATTTTCCCATGGCTGATTATCCATCCAAGAGTCAGCCTGAAAACTGAGATGGAAAGGAGCTTCTCATTTGCTTCCCATCCCATTCCCAAATCTCTGTTAACTGGTCCATAAAGCCAGAACTCTGCCAGCGTGGAGGGAAGGACCAGCTCTCCATGGACAGCCCAGCCTGCACTGCAAAGCCCTGCACAGTGAGGGGGGTGCTGGGCCCAGGGTCCACTGCAGGACTGTTTGCAAACTCCCCAAGGAACTGAGCTCAGAACAAACATTATTCCAAACAAGCAGCTCTCCCAGCTGCAGGGTGAGCCCTGCATATTTCTGGCTTGGCAAAGGAATGTGCTTCCCTGTCAGAGCCATGAGCCAGCCCCTGATTGTGCTGTTGGGGTTTGACATCTCGAGGGGTTGGGACAGACAGTGCCTCACCCTCAGAGAGCCTTGCCCTGGGTGGGCTCAGATTTTGGCCCCAGTCACACCAGGGATGGGCACTGGCCAAGGGCAGGAGTCTGCAGGGAGGGCAACATGAGGCCAGTTTGCATTTGCCACCACGGGACAGGTTCAGTGAGTCCTGGGACAGCCCCAAGGGAATCTGCCTTGGCCTCCTGACATGATTCCAGCAGGCAGGAACAGAGCTCAGACCTCAGTCCGGGCTTCTGGCAACCCAGATCCATCTGCTGAGCTCATGAGGAGAGAAGGGGCAGGTCAGGAGAAGACAGAGAGGGAGGGAGGGATGGAGGAAGGAAGAGAGAGGGAACTAGTGAGAATGTGTCCTGTTGATGGCTTTGGCTGAGGGTTTGACTCCATTTCATTTCCATTTCATGTCACTATTTATTCTGAGGTTATTCCACCCAACTGGTAGCAAAACCAAGGCAGGAGTGAGGAATTATACTCCAATCTCCTTTTATAGTAACACCCCTTGCTTTCTTCGGCCCCTTAAATAGAAATAAAAACAATCAAGTGAAATATAACCCCAGTTTAAAATAATCCAGGGAGTTTTAGGAACTGCTGCTCCCCAAAGGAAAGCACAGCAACCTTCCTGCTCTGCTTTGTGTCACGTGGAAATTCTAGTCCTTTTTTTATTATTTAATTAAAATAGTCCTTTAATTTCTGGTTCTGAGCCTCTTTGCAAAGAAGAGAGAGGACACTGTGGTTACTCCTTGCAACCCCCCACTCTGGGAACAAGGGGTGTGACACAGCTGTGAGCTCTGATTTCTCATGCACCTTTCTGCCATTTTTATGTTATTTTCTCATCCATCCAAATAGCCCCAATCATTACAGTACAAAATCCCATTTTCTGACCATCTTCTTGGCTGCCTTAGTTAGTGTTTACTTGACATTTGTGAGCAATGGGCCTCCTTGCTCGTGGAGCAGAATTTCAATTTTCAGTAGAAGTCCAGTGTTGGCTTTAACCAGGTAAAAAAGCAGCTGGGAGGGGAGCAAGGAAACATGCCCTGATCCCACACCTTCCCCAGTGCACCTTCCTGCATTCCTGCCTGGCAGCCCATCCCCTTTACACAAACACCAGGGATCTGCCTCCATGGGAGGAAATGGGGACTGTGTTTTGTTTTTTTTTTTTGTAATTCTAAAATTACACGGATTTCTTGCATAATGCAATAAATTCCAGACAGCACAAGGCATTCCAGGAGCAGCCTCACAGCCAACAGCAACATGGGGAGGGGAGTCCCTTCCAGGAACCCTCTGCAGCCAGGGGGGCTCAGCACTGTCCAACCTCAAACACTGGGGGGTCAAGGATTTCCTGGTGGCCAACACCAGGTGCCCCAGCTGATGGTCCCATCCTGCTGCCTGAGTGCTCTCCCAGCTGACCTGGGGATGCCCAAGGACCTTCCTGGGGCTTTTTAGACCTTCTCTATCCATGAGGTCAAAGGCTGGGAGCAGCTCAGCCTCATCCCCTCCCAGACCTCCCTTTTCCTGAGCCTGGCAGGGCTTTCACACCCACGGGATTTTCACAACACTCACCCAGGGCATTAACCCTGTGTGACCCGGGGGTGAATGCCTCTGGAATCACAAAGGAAAACAGTCCCCTGGCCTGCTGAAGGGAGCCCTGATGTCCTCAGAGCTCCAACTCCATGGAGCACAAATAGGATGTTGGATTTTCAGGTTTTCAGCAGTGACACTCAATTAATGTGATTCATTAGTTCTATAATGGAAAGGTTTAAAATAACAGTTGTTCTTCTAGAATTATGCAACCAATATTTCAGAGGCACTTTCTTCCCAACCAGCTTTGATTATAGACTCAGGAATGGTTTGGGTTGGAAGGGATCTTAAAGCTCATCTCATTCCACCCCTGCCATGGGTAGGGACACCTCCCACTAGCCCAGGTTGCTCCAAGCCCCCTCCAACCTGGCCTTGGACACTTCCAGGGATCCAGGGACAGCCACAGCTTCCCTGGGCAACCTGTGCCAGGACCTCCCCACCCTCACAGCCAACAATTCCTTCCCATCTATCCCTGCCCTCTGGCAGTGGGAAGCCATTCCCTGTGTCCTGTCCCTCCATCCCTTGTCCCCAGTCCCTCTCCAGCTCTCCTGGAGCCCCTTTAGGCCCTGCCAGGGGCTCTCAGCTCTCCCTGGAGCCTTCTCTGCTCCAGGGGAACCCCCCCAGCTCTCCCAGCCTGGCTCCAGAGCAGAGGGGCTCCAGCCCTGGAGCATCTCCATGACTTTAGTGACCTGCAGAAGCATCACGTGGTGTAAGAGCAGGGAGAGATTTCTGGAGATAATCAGCAAATTAATTATTTAAAGTGAGCTCCTGGGCTGAAAGATTTTTCCAGCAATCCCACATGGGAACAGCCTCCCTCTCCCACTGCTCCCACCACACCAACACTTCTCCCTTGGGATGGCTCCTGCAGAAACCCCCACGGGGTTTGCTTTTGGCCATGTCCTGCTTTGGAAAGGGCACAGCAAAGCCCAGCACAGCTCTGCCTGGTGGAAAGGTTGTTCTGAAGAGCTGGAGAAGAGCCAAGAGCTCAGGAAGATTTAAAAGGAAGAAAGCCACCCCTTGAGGTGGAGTCAGCCAGGTCAGACATCCTCAGCCTTGGCTGGATATTTATTCTGCATGGCCTGGGAGAGCCCTTGGTCCATCCCTGGGCACCAGGAAAGGCACTGGGCAGGGGGACAAAGGGGGCTGGCAGTGCTGGTTCTTCCTTTCTCCTTTGTCCTCGGTCCCTGATGTCCCAGGTGACCACAGTGGGGCTGAGCCAGAAGCCAAACCTGAAAGGGGAGGGGAGCACTGCCCTGGGGATCCCTGGGCTTTGGGACTGGTAACCAGAGGCACTTCTCAGGTTGTATAGAGAATCACAGAATGTTCTGAGTTGGAAGGGACCCACAAGGGTCAGAGTCCAGCCCTTCAGTGAATGGCCCATATGGGATCAAACCACACCCTGGGTGTTTTCAGCCCCAGGATCCAACCAGCTGAGCTCATCTCTGCTGAGCCATGGTCAGTTCAGGTCAAGGACAGTCCCATCTGACCCAGGACAGGGCAGTGCCAAAGCCCCACAGCCCCCTCAGCTTGTTCTCTGTTCCCCCAGCCTGGAGCAGCCCCATCCAGCCCCCTGGGCAGGAATACTCAGTCCCAAACTGTGCTCAGCACCTTTTGGCAGTGTGGTTGATGGGCTGAGCCACAGAGGGCTGGCTGTTGGTTGCTCCTGCAGTTGAGATGATGGTGTGCCAGTGCCTGCAAACATCCCCAGCACTTCACTAACCAACGTGGAGATCCCCCAAGGGTTCAGCACGGCAGGGGCAGCATTTCTAAGCTTTAATATCCAAAAATTCAGCCATAAAGCACCTTGGAGGTGCCAGTGGGCAATGCCTGGTGGGCACAGTGACATCCTGGCACCACCCCAGCACAAGGAGCTGCAGCTGCAGCAGAACCAACCCTGTCCTGCAGGGGAACACTGAGTGATTTTTAATCACCTGTGGAGGAGGAGTGTGTGACACTGCCCACATCCCAGGAACAGCCCTGTTCCCAATAAGGTCTGGGATGGACCTGCCCCCAGCAGGGGAGTGGGGTGATAAGCAGTGTTTGTTGTTCCTGCCCAGTCCACATTCCCTGGCTCCCACTCCAGGGCTGGCTCAGCTGATGTTCACTTTACAAAAATAACCCTGGCACCCTGTGGTTGATGGAGTTCATTTTAACCCCTTGTCAGCAAACCCTCATGTGCTGGGGCAGAATGAGGACCAGGGATGGGGGGATCAAACTTGTCTGGGGTGAGACAGGGGGTGAAACAGGGAAAAAGCTGCTGAAGTCACCCAAAAGGGCTGCTTTCACCCTGGGACTGCTGGGTGGCAGCCAGGAAGGGGCAGTGGTGTCGTGGTCATGCAACACAAACAGGAACACCCCCCTGCTCTGTGGCACCGAGGGTTTCACCCAGGAATAAATTCCCTGGGACACAGACAGTGGTGTGGGCTCTGCCCAGGCACCAGTGCCTCCAGATGCAGCCCAGGTTTGCACTGGGAATTTGGAGCAGCCTGGGATCAGCCACATACAGCAAGTTGGATAAGTCCCTAGAAGATGATCCTGGTGGAAAAGTCCTTCTCTGAAGGCCCTTTCAGCAGAAAAGTATCACCTGTGCTCCCAGAGCCTTTCCCCCTCTCAAGCTCTGCAATGTTTCCTATAAATGTGAATGGCCTGCTGAATGCAAAAGACCCAAATTTCATGGGGACTTGAGCTCTTCTGCCCCTAAAGCTTCATCCCCATCATTCCTCTGACCCCTGAACACTCAGGGTCTTGCTGAAGGACACAGAATAGCAACAATCAGAACATCCAGCTGCTCCCTGGGGACCCACAGCCTGACCCTTCCCAGCCTCCAGTCGTTTGGGTTAAAGAGCCTTTCCTGGCACAAACTGCCAGGTACACCTGAGACTGCCCTGTGTTTCTTCAGCTCCCAGCTGGGAGATCTTCCTCAGCTTCTCTGATGGAGACAGGAGTGGTTGTCTCAGAAGGAGATTTACTCCTTGGGAGGACTGCAGGGAAATGCAGTTGCACACACCTTAAACCAGGGGGGAAATGAGCAGATAAGAGAGTCCTTCTCCAAGAACAGACTCACTCCTGAATCTACAGAGCCCTGGACAGACTCTGTGTGTGTGTTTGTGCAGAAGGAGATGAAAGAAGGAAGCAGGTGAGTCAGGGGAAATGTATCCTCTCGTAAAGCACTCAGAATGATGCCACTAAATGTCAGAGCCCCATGTTATTTTGGTTTTCCTGGCTCTTTCCCCACTGAGAAATCTTCCAGATAGTTTCTGACCTGCATGATTCACCTTCATCCTGCCCACGGACACATGAGAGTAAGGGATGAGGGAAGCAGGTTCCCCCTGTGATGTCCCTGGGATCCCCAGTGCCTCCAGATGCAGCCCAGGTTTGCACTGGGAATTTGGAGCAGCCTGGCATCAGCCACATACAGTAAGTTGGACAGGTCCCTAGAAGATGATCCTGGTGGAAAAGTCCTTCTCTGAAGGCCCTTTCAGGAGAAGAGCATCACCTGATCCCTGATATTCCTGCAGTGCTGGTGTCCATCCCCTCTGCAGGAACATCCCCACTGCCTGCAGGGGCCATGGGCTGAAGGGTCACCCCCACACTCACTCTCACCACCTTGGCTCCAGTAAAATGGGCTGCCAGACCCTAATCTGGGGTGCCAGGGCTGGTTTTTCTCCTCCACCCATCAAACTGTGCTTGCAGCACCAAAGTGGGGGTTCACAGCCTCAGGAAATGCATTCTTGGGGGGGTCCCATTTTGCTGCTTCGAGACTCCCTCCACATCCAGGAGAGACCTGGGCTCTTCCAGAGCAGTCAGGCTCCTCAGTTCCCTGCTACAGACACCCCAAAACACCTTCTCATGCCACAAGTTCACTATTTATTCTGATGCACAGAGCCCACCCACAGTGCTGGGCCATGTTCAGGGTGCTGCCCACCCACCCCTGTGCTCTGTCTGCAGCCAAAATACTTCAGGCAGAGTCACAGAATCATTAAAGCTGGAAAAGACCTCCAAGATCACCATGTCCAACCATTAACCAGCACCACCACTATGTTCACCTCTAACACACAACCCCCAGCCTGTCCCACTGGTGCAACCCCCCGGGATGGCCCCAAAACCCACACACAGAGAAATTCCCCTGGCTGCTGGAAGGAGCCTGGGCTGAATAAAACCTCTGCACATCTTTGGAAGGATGATCCATGGAGCTCCTGCCCTCTCTCAGCATCCACAGCACGTTTATAACATTTATAATGTTTATAATGTGAAGGATTTTACCTTCTTCGGCTTCCAGATCCACCAGTGAAGATACCAACACGCCCATCTCCTGACATTTTTTGCTGTGGGCCTTTGACTTCATGTGTTTAGTCAGATTCCCTGAAAAGAAGCAGAAAACAGATTTTGGTCAAATATGGCTTTTTTTTTAGTTTTTTTTTTTCCTCAGTTACAAGTCAAAACTGTGACTCTGAGCCAGACAAAGACCCCTGACTGTCCCCAGGCCACTGGCCTTGACAAATACCCTGTGACACAAGGCCAAGTCCTCCCTTTATCCCTTTGCTGCTGCACTGGGGTGCAAGAGGAGGTGCTGGAAGGGTCGTGTGACCTTTCAGGTGTTGTGCAACCTGAAAAAGCTGTCGGGACACAGTTTTGGGCTTGGGGGGGAAGAGAAGTCCTGGGTTGCTCTCAGCTGTGATGGTGCAGCAAAGGAAAAATGGTAGGAAAGTAGGGCAGAGAAACACCTCAATGTAGCATCACCTCCCAGCTCATCCCAGCACACCTGGAGGGGAGAAGCTCCTCAGCACCACAGGGTTGGCTCTACCCTGGTTCAAAACACCTGTAGATGTGGCACTTGGGGACAGGGTTTAGCCTTGGCAGTGCTGGGGTAGGTTGGACTCAGTGATCTTAGAGGGCTTTTCCAACCTTAACAATGTCATGATTCTACAATAAAAGGAGGGGTTGAGTTGACAGCAACAAGGAAAAAAACATCTAAACCCTCTTTTCCCCCAGCAGGATGGCTCAGGGGCTCTGGCACGAACCAAAGTGCCAGGGAAAAGTGCTGAGGAGTCCTGGATACCCTCTGGGACATGGGGTCTGCCAGCACTGAGAAAATGAGGTTTTCTTGGGGCCAGGGTGGGAAGAGCAGCCCCTGGGAAGGGGAGGAGGGGCTGTGGGGGACACTGGTCCCTGCTCTGGGCCAGGGGGACGGGAAAACTGGAGAGCATCCTCAGGGAGCACCTCTCTAATTCCACCTCCCACCTCCCAGGTCAATTAGACAGTTATTAACCCCACTTACAGCCAAGGGAAATGCTGAACAAAGGGGAGCATTTGTCCAAGGGGGAAAAGTAGGTGGAACAGAGAGAAAAACAAAGGGTAGGAGAAATAAAGAAATAAAGAAAAAGGTCCCATTTTACCTGTTGTCTCCACCTATTATAAATATATATATATATATAAATATATTTACAAATATATATATTTTATATACATATAAATATATATTCATAATTATATATTTTTATATAAATATATTTATAAATGTATATGTATAATCCATCATAAATGGTTTGGGGTGGAAGGGACCTTAAAGCCCATCCAGTCCCACCCCCTGCCATGGGTAGGGACACCTTCCACTAGCCCAGGTTGCTCCAAGCCCTGTCCAACCTGGCCTTGGACACTTCCAGGGATGGGATTTATGGGCTGAGGAGGATGAGAAGAAACCTGGGCTCTGTTGAAGTTCCACCAAGGGCTGTTTAATTCCCCAGCCCAGCCCAGGAGCTGGCTGAGCACTCCCTATTCCCAGGATTTGCCATCAGCCCTCTTGGGAGCTGACTTGGAGGGGAGGAAGGAACACCAGGCTTGTTTTTCTCTCCAAAATTAAAAAAAAAAAAAAAAAAAAAAAAAAAAAAAGAGGAAAAAGTGAATTCTCTGACTTTATTGCAAGGTTCCCTGCAGGCTGAGCTCCCTCAGCTGGTGTCCTGCAACCCACAGAGCCCCCAGGTCCCTGAGCTGGTGGAGCACAGAGGGCCTCTACAACCTCTGCTCTGCTGCTCTGGACAGCAGAAATAAATAATCAGCTGTTCACTGGAGCAGAGAATTACCTGTGACGCCCTCACATCTCAGAAGAGTCCCATAACCACCTAACTCACTTTCTCTTCAGCCCATGAATTATTTATTTGGCCCATTTTATCCAAAATGGAGCAGCTCCAACAGGAAAGACCAGGAGAGACAAAGGCTGACTATATATCCTTGTGTATCTGGCACCCAACCTGGATGTGGATTCAAGGGATATTTAATAATTTAAATGCAGCAAACCAGCTCCAGTAAGAGAGATTTATTATTTTTTCAGCTGAAATACCCTCAGCCCCACAGTGAGGACACTCAGGTGGGAGGAGGAGGCCAGCTTGGCTCAGGTCCTTACTCCAGATCAACCCCAAACCCCTCTTTCTCCACCTTGGACCAGGGGTTTTGTTGTGGACCCAAAGACACCCAGTGAGACAAGAGATGTTCTCGTGGTTCCAGTGAATCACCGTTGTCTGAACATGAAAAACTGTCCCAATGAAAAGTCTCCAACAAGTCCAAATCGTGGCCTCATGGAACTGGAATTTAATGTTGGATCTGACTTGCAAAAATACAAACTGAGTCAAAGTGTTGAAATCAAGCCCTGCTGCTGCTGCCTGTCCATCAGAGCCCTGCCAGCCTGGCTGGCAGAGGGACCCAGCTCTGCCCAGCCCCAGCAAAGCCCTGCCTGGAGCCCCTGCAGGGACAAGAGGCAGAAAATCAGCCCAAGGAAACCCTGCTGGGACCAGGGGGTCGTTGGTTCTGCTCTGTGGCACCCCTGAGCTCAGCTGTGATGCCACAGTGGGATGAGTGGGGAGGGGGCACTCACCAGGAATTTTGGTGCTGCCACAGCCCCCAGACAAGCTCAGGAATTCCCTGTTCTCCATCCCCCTGGCTTTGGCTGCACCAGGAGGGGATTACATTGATTCCTGAGGGGATAACATTAATTCCTGAGGGGAGGGGGCTGCTGAAGGCAGTGTCTGGGGCAGGACTGCAGCCCCCCTGCACTACAGGGGCCAAGGGGATGGGAAAACTCGTGGGCACCTCTCTAATTCCACCTCCCAAATGACAGGCAGGTTAATTAGACGGTAATTAACCCCACTTACAGCCAAGGGAAATGCTGAACAAAGGGGAACATTTATCCAAGAGGGGAAAGTAGTTGGAATAGAGAGAAAAATAAAGGGTAGGGGAAATAAAATTCTCAGTGGGCCTTAGTGGCCACCGTGGCCCCCTCAGCTTCTCAAAGGCTGCTGGGACACAAAGGTCCCTCCTGCTCCCTCAGCCCCAGTGCCTTCCCATCCCTCTCACTCTCCCTTGCTGCTGCAGGAGCAAGGCAGGATGAGATCTCACCCCTGCCCTCCACTCCCTGCCCTCTGCTGAGCCCCAGCTCCCTCCTGAGCAGCACTTTGGGTTCCCAAACGCTGCCAGAAGCCACCAGTGTCACTTCCCTTTTCCTCTGCCTTCCCTGGAGGCAGCTGTCCTTGTGCAAGGCATCCCTTGGCTGCTGCCCTTCCTGCCCCAGAGGCTCAGGGGGAGCTGGAGCCACAGCACAGGCAGTGCCAACCCCCGTGCCAACGAGTTCGTGCCAAACACCAAAGCACCAACTCATTGCAAAAGTTGCTTTCCTTCCTCCTCTACTTTTTTTCTGCTTTCTCTCTTCCCTCACCCTCCTTTGGCCAAACACCAAAGCACCAACCACTGCAAGTGTTGCTTTCCTTCCACTTCTCCTTTTTTTCTGCTTTCTCTCTTCCTTCGTCCTCATTTGTTCACCCAACACTGATGAACGAGATCACCCTGCAAAGCTCTGGGTGCAAATCTCCCCCTGCCCATCCCAGCACACCAAGAGAAATCCCAACAAAACAGAGGGATGCTGGAATCCTTTCAGGGAAGGGAGATTCAGCAGGAGGGATTCTCATCTGACCCCTGTGCAACAGTCTAAGGAAGTTAAAAGCTGGAGGCTCCTTTCCACCATGAGCTATCATCCTGGGAGCAATTTGGAGGACAAGGATATTTATCTTATCAGAGCTCTTCCTCTAGTTTGTGTTTTTTTAGACCCCTTAATTAATGCTGGCAGGATTAAACACTGAAGTCCTTCGGCAGATTTCCAGGAAAATCAACACCACTTTGCCGAAGTAAAAGTTGGATATGAATCCTACCAGGAAAGACTTGTTGCCTTCCAGAGTTTTGGCTCCCAACTTAAAAAATAATAATAGAAAAACCCGAAAACCACACAGCATCTCTTCCTTGAAAACCCTGGAAAAAACAGATTGGAAAAAGCGGGAGAGAAACTACGAGGCAGAGAAGCTGCATTTAGGCAGCAGAGAACTTACACTGAACCCTGAGCAGGTAAATGGGTCTCACTAAGGATTGTTCACCACAGAATTCCCAGATTTGGAATAAACTGGCTATATTTAAATAATGTCAGGAATGGGGGGAGGCTGGGAGGCCTCTGCAGCCATTGGAGGAGCACAGGCAGTGTCAGCACAGCTCTCACCACGCCTGCCCACAACTCTGTGTTCCAACTGCCTAAGCCCTTCTGATGCTGTGAGGTCTTATTTGGGACTTCAAGCAGCTTAAATCCTTGTGTTGTTTGGAGAAAGCCAAAACTCCAGTGTTCCAAAAGCACCTAAAGCAGCTTAATAGGGACTAGAACTGATCTCCCAGTCCAATTTAAAGAGGGAAATTAATTTTTCGGAATATCCGTTATTGTATTTTAGAGGTGGCAGAGTTAAAGAAAAATGTAGGGAAAGGAAACATTAGGATTCCTGAACAAATGATCCTGTCTGTGTTGGGGATACACAAAGCTTTATAGTTTTCCTATCAAATCTGATCAGTTCAGTAACAAAACCAAGAAAACCCCAAACAAACCCAACAAGTGACCAACTGTGTGATCTGAGCATCGAGGCAGCACCAGGACACGGGCACAGCTCCCAGGGCTGAGGCATTTTCATTTTTCTCCTTTAAAATACTTTGCAAGGAGAGCAACAGCTGCAGCAAACTCCCATTTGGACAGGCTGGGAGAGCTGGGGGGTTCCCCTGGAGAAGAGAAGGCTCCAGGGAGAGCTGAGAGCCCCTGGCAGGGCCTAAAGGGGCTCCAGGAGAGCTGGAGAGGGACTGGGGACAAGGGATGGAGGGACAGCACACAGGGAATGGCTTCCCAGTGCCAGAGGGCAGGGATAGATGGGATATTGGGAAGGAATTGTTGTGTGTGAGGGTGGGGAGGCCCTGGCACAGGTTGCCCAGAGAAGCTGTGGCTGCCCCTGGATCCCTGGAAGTGTCCAAGGCCAGGTTGGAGCAACCTGGGCTAGTGGGAGGTGTCCCTGCCCATAGAGGGGGTGGAATGAGATGAGCTTTAAGGTCCCTTCCAACCTAAACCATTCCATGCCTGTTATGATTTCACTGTGAGAGAACCAGCCACAGGCCAATGCTCTTCATCCCAGACAGATCCTCGAACCAGATTTTATGTGGGATTTAAATAATGCACAGGCCTGGATTTAGGTCTCAGTGTGGAGATAATGTCCTCAAGTGAGACTTTATGGGAAGGAAAGCTTTAATTTATGTCACTTATGGGGCAAAATATTTCAATTTAAATATTTTTATTAATATCTTTTATACTTATTGACATAAAGATTAAAAGAGAGAATTTGCACTTCAGGCCTGCCTGTATTGATATGGGCTATAAAATATGAGTCACCTTCTGGATCAAACCTATCAAAACTGTTCTTCCAGAAGGGTACCCAGGCTGGGTGTGCAGGTTCCAAAATCCTGGGAATTAGCACATTTTCCATTAAGGCTTGCGCTGAGCCTTTAACAGCAGCACTATTTAGACAAAATAACAGTTAATATTTCACTGAACTCACCAGTCCTTCACTTCCAGCCCTCATTCCTTTTTTTTTTTTTTTACCTTTCTCTGGTTAAAGAACCTTTTTGCTCACAGTGTTTCATCTCCTGTCTGGACCATTGGGTCATTTTCTGTTCCCAGAACACCACATTGTGGAAGGGAACAGCAAATTCCTGAGGATAATTTTGTTCTCATCTTGCTGGAGGTTTGTGAGGGACCAAACCCTTCTCCCAGCAGTGGCTCCACAGGGATGCTCAGAGCCTTTCCCTCCTCTCAGTCATTAAGGAAGGGCCTCAGCACACAGGGATATTTTGCAAATGCATCCATCAGTGCCCCAGCACATGGGGATATTTTGCAAATCCACCTCTCCCTCTGCCCTGCTCTCCCAGCACTTCATTCTCCAGGAGCCTTCAGCCAGTTGGACCCACTCTGCACTTTCCAGAGGAGGCTTAGCAGGAGCTGAGTCTCCTGGAGCAGGAACAACAACACACTGTGCAGCCACAGCCCTGCCTTTAAGGGCTGAGGGGGTAATGCTTTTAATATATGAACCTGTTCAATAACCTCCCTGCCTGTCAGGGGCTGATTTAAGGAACTGCAAACTAATTTATTAAAGGAAGGCTGTGGCTGAGGACATGGAGAAGTCTGGTGTCTGGAAACTGTGAGTGGCCCAGACTATCAAATGGGTCTCTTCAGCCAACAGGCACTGATGTCCTTCACACGAGCACCTTTTAAATGAATATGAAGCTTCTTGTCCCTGGTGACCCCCGAGCAAAGGCAGCAGCGTTGGCACAGCCTGTTCCCCACACTGTGGCCAGAGATTTGGGGGAAACTGAAGTCATCAGGACGTGAGAGGCTGATGTGAGGCTGAACTAGAACAGAAAATAGCTGTGGAGAAGGAGAATGTCTGCACAGGGGGGGCATTAATGTGCCAACACTGCCCCACGGCCCCAGGGCACCCCAGGGCAGGAGGGCCAAGGGGCTCTGCTTCCCTCCAGGGGCTGGAAAGGAGGGACCAGGGAAGGCTGGGTGAGGAAAAAGCTCTCCCTGACCTTCCTGAAAGGGAAAACTGTAAGACTGCAGCTTTTTCTCCATTTCCTTCCTGCTAAGAAAACAATGAAGAAGCTGCTTAACCTCTTTTAAACAACCTCTTGGAGGCCACGGTCACAAACCTCTTCGGGGAGCTCCACAGTGGAGGCAGAGACACCTCATTAAAGAGGCACCTTTATACCTGGTCCAGAGACATAAAATCAAGTAAATCTTTACAAAGCAAATTTCCAAGACTGTTGTTTCCATCAGCTAAATGAGCACACACACACACACAAAAACAAAAACCTCATGGATTTGCTTCAAAATAACAATAAAAAATAAATTTCCCCTGCAGTTCAGTAACCCAAAGGAACAGCTTTGCTTCCAGGGACAGAAAGGCACAAAAAACCAGACAATTAGTGAAAAGGGAAAAATATTTTGCTGCAAAAGTTTTCCCAGTTCTTGGAACACAGATATGGATATTCTGGAGTGGGGGGTGAGGTACATTTTAACCAGATAAAGATCCTCGTTAAAATTACGAATAAAAAACATTAACTGCTTCCAGCCTAGCTGAGAGTTTAGAGCATTAGATCATGCTGGAGAGATCTACCACAGCCAAAATGAAGACAGCTCCACAGAGATCCCCCTGGAGTTCATGCTGAAGGCTAAAATTAACTTTGGAAAGCTGATTTCTAAAAAAGCTTCAACTCAGCTCATATTTTTGCCAGTGCAGCCCAGCACAAAAGCTGCAGCTTCTCCATTCTGCAACGAACTGTGGTTGCAAAACCACCCCAACCCCCCCAAAGGAGGCTCCCAACGAATCAGGGCCCAAACAAACCCATTCTGGACTGTGCAAAATCCAGTCCTGCAAACCCCCTGCACCTCCAGGTCACACTCCAGCACCACCAGCACTGGTTCTGCAGCTGGTGGTTTTATCAACACACGTTTTTCTCACTCTCCAGCAACTCTTCCATAGGTCCTTGTGTCTTTTTCCCCAAGTTCTGGGGAGTATCAACACCCCCCAGGACACAGCCAGGCTCTGACAGTCCCCCCCTCCCAACAAAGAGCCCTTTTCATGCAATTCCAAGTCACCATCATGCATCTATTTATCCTGAAATCGCTGATCCAGGGAAGTCCTGCCCATTCCATGCATCCACAGGCAAATGGATACTTTCCCATTCAAATCCCAACACGGGGTTGTTGGGTTTGTTTGGTTTTTTTTTGAAGGAAGCATTTCCATGCTCCCTTCCCCATGCCAAGCCAGAGAAGGGAAGCCCCTTGGAGGCTGTTTGCAGTGGGTACAGTCAGTGCTGACAGATCTTGTGCTTCAAGGGAGCAGAGATGAAGAGCAAAGCAGCCAGAGAGAGATGGTGAAAAGGATGGTTTGATCACAGCATCCTGAACAAAAGCCTCAGAGAAGCATGGTGGGAAGCGAGGTGAAGTGAAGGGAGAGGCTGAATGGATTCACCTCTCAAAGGGAAACCTCAGAACAAAGGAAAAGCAAGAGGGGAGGAGGAAGAAAATGAACCAGAAATAGCTCCAGGCTGGGAGGGTGAGAAAGAACCATCACTGGGACCTGCAGCATGAGAATCTGGCCTCGAATTCAGTCTCACTTCCCCACAGTCCCAGTGACAACCAGCACGTTGTTACCCAGAGATCACCCCCAGCTTTACCAGCCAAGCTCCAGGCACTGCCCACACGGCACCACCCGTGTCTGGGTCTCTTCTCTAGCAGGGACATGCCCTCCACTGTCCCTTCTGGGCCAGCACATGTGCCACAGCCCAGGCAGCACCCAGTGCCTCCTGCCCACACCCCCACTGTGCCACTCCCTTGGGCGACACCGGTTTTTGACTATCCCTGCTGTGGCACCTTCTGAGACCTGCAATGATGGAGCTACAGACAATGGACATTTTAGCATATCCTGAGTTGGAAGGACCCCCAGGGATCATCCAGTCCAACTCCTGGCCCTGCACAGACACCCCAGCAATCCCACCCTGTCCCTCAGAGCATTGTCCAAACCCTCCTGGAGCTCATTATTTACGTCAAACTATAATCAAGAAACTCAACTCCTCACCTTTATTACAAAACTTGCTGCAACCAAGGATGGAGGGGACACTGGTCAAACCCACAGCACCAGACTCCTACAGTAACTTAAAGGGACCTGGGCACCTCTGGTACTTCTGAAAAGTCCCATTACCCACTGATTGTTGGTTTGTGCACGTTCCTGACAATGTTCACTCACACACTCACTGAGGCAATGACAAAGGGCTCTCGCAAAGAATGTCTAGTGGCAGTGAGGCTGTGGATCATTAATGACTAATTAATGGCAATTAATGTCCTGGAATGGAGGTCTTTGGAGAAAAAAAGCCTACTGATATGATATAGAAAATGTGGAAGCCACATGCAACTGAGGAGGATGAAGATGGGCAGTGCCAACAGATCTCGAGAGCACCAGCATGAAAAGCCACCCAAAGATGTATCCAGGTGCTCCATCAGGGATGTTTGCCTGGAGCTCCTGCTCTCATTCTGGGGTGGTTTTGGGTGTAAACCCTGTGTTTCAGGCTCATTCCCTTTAGGAAGCACAAGTAGGATGGCGCAGGCTGGGACGTGCAGCCGGAATGCAGGGCTCTTCGGAAAACATCAGCCAGTTCAAGGCTCCCTCGGCCCCCTCCCTCCAGCTCCTGGCGTTTTCCAGCCCCTGGGAAGGCTTTCCCTTCCCCTGTGCCCCCGGGAAGGCTCGTAAGTGAGAGCAGAGGAGCCATGAGCTCTTACCTTTGGTTTTAAAAGCAAAGTTACAGTACTTGCAGACGTACGGCCTGACGTCTGTGTGCGTGCGAATGTGTTTCTTCAGCATGCTGGGTTTCTTGCAGCGAATTCCACACTCCTCACAAACATACTTCCCTCTTCCACGGCCTCGCACATACACATACTCTTCGTTTGATTTGTACCTATGAGCAACAGGTGTCATGATAAAGGCAAAAAAAAAAAAAAAAAGAAAAAGCAGATTCCCACCTCCAAAGAAGTCACAGGTCTCGTCACTGACCCCACCGCGGGTCTCGGTTACCGTTCGGGAGCTCTGGGCCATCAGGCTAAATACAAAATATCTTCAAAAGCTTTTTTTTCCCTCGTCTGGAATGTGTTCTTGTGTCCTGCATCTGCTTGTGTGTGCAGGCAAACAGCCCAAAGGCTGAGATCAGTCACCCAAATGTCCTGGTTTTGCCCATCCTCAAACACAAACTGAGGCACTCGGGGGGCCCTGGGGAAGGTGTGTCCCAGTCCAGCCCAGCTGCCTCAGTCATCTCTCTCCCATCAAATATGCACAGTCTGTCACTGCACCATGAAAAGTCCTGAGGAACCTCCTGGGATCCAACCTGGTTGTATCCCAGCTAAAATTCCTGGGATCCAACCTTCCCACCCACTGGGACGAGAGAAAAGCCACCTGAGAAGACACTGATGCCACACTTCAAGCTGTGATCCCTGCCCAGACTCCTGATAGGATGGGACACCCAGAATGGACACAGAGAGAAGAAAACATCCATTTTTTTTATAAATAAATTGTGCTACCACTAAATGTAACCAGCACAGACTCCAGGCTCTTTCATCTTTGGCACAACATCATGGCTTAGGTTTACCCAAGAGACTGACATTGGTCATCCATCCTTCCCTCACATTATACAGTCACTTCTTTTTTGCCCAGGCAACATGATGGGGGTTTGAAAAATACTCTTAAGACTGAGACGAGTCATTTAGTCTCCTGCTGCTCAGCAAATGAAGTCTGCAATTTCCTGTACTTGCAGCACAAGAAGAATAAGGTAACACAAAATTGGTCCCCTCAGATTTTCAAGAGGCCACGTTTTTGAAGCACTGTACTTCTTGCAACTCATTTTTCTATGCAGTAGGAATTAAGTCTGGTCTTCAGAAATCTCCAAACATCCACCTTGGAAAGTCAGGCCTTCTAAAGCCTCTTAATAGGGGATCCAAAGACAGACAACACCATCAGTCACCTCTTAGTATCTTCCCAATAAAGCCTATTCCAAACCAGAATGATGAGAAAACAGCAGCCAGACTGAAGAATAATTGAATAAAAACAGCTGCACTAGAATAGACTGAGCACTTAAATAAGTGAATACAGAATAAATCCTAAACCCCTATGTATTCATAACGAAGAAAAAAAAAGTAATTTAAAACTGATTAAAAAATACACAAAGATCATTAATCCAGCCCTGAGCTGATGGGATGAGAATGTCATGGTTTGCACAGGATGCATCCATGGAAATACATCCCAGTTACCTGCAAGAGTGGATTTAGAGGCAGGGAAGTCACAAGGACCCCTTCATGTCCCACCCAGGCAGAACATTGTTTCATTGCTTAGGAAGAGTCCAGGCAATCTCAGCTCCACGTGGGTGTTTGGGGGACCCACTACACCTGAAACTCAGATTAATCTTCCTGGGTGGCCCCTGGGAGGGGTGAGCTCAGCACCAAACCCTTCCCCTCCTGCCAGTGGCGCCTGAGCCCTGTGGCAGAGATGGGAGTGGATGCTCAGAAGATGCTGAGTAGGTCATTCCTGAAGGTGATGAGGGCACAGACTCAGGTTTGGACACAGACTAGAGAAGAGAGAGGAAAATGGGTGTCTAGAGGGCCCCACTTTGTACCAGCACCAGCACCACCAGGTCTCGGTGTCCAACATGTGAGGGAACAGTCTGTGTTTCTGTCCTTCAGCACCAGCAGTTCTCTAGATCATAACCAGGGTCATCTGGCAGCCCAGATCCTCTATTTTATCTCTTGTGATTGAAGCCACAGCAATGCCATCTACTCCATGCCATTCCCGACCCTCCAAAAACAAACTCAACCCCAACAAAATCTCCAAACCCCAACATCAAAACCCTTCATCCCAAGGTTCTCATTATGTGGCCAGAGGGGACTGAGCTGACGGCTGAAGAGCTCCCACTGTCTCCCAGCCTCCAGCCCAGTATGCCCAGTTACCTCCATTCCAGGGCACACATAACTAATTGTTAGGGATGGCCCATGGTCCTTTTTCAGTTGGTGACTCAATGTTCAAGCAGCAAAGGAGCAAAAGGAATCAGGAATCCTGATTTCTCCTCTTCTGTTCCGATTTGTATTTGAGGTTTCCTTCTCGCCCTCCTTTCTCCCTGTCATTGTGCTGGCAATCACCTGGCCATTTAAAAAATGAAATTGCTCCTTTATCAGCCTTGTACTTGCACTACCCCTAATTACACTCTCACATGGAAATCTCTGAGCGAGCTCTTTGTGTCCAACAGTCCCTTCATCAGCCTCATTAAAGCAATCAGGGCTGGCTCCTCTGCAGAAAGGGGGACATGTGATTTAATCTGAAATTAGACACTGCAGCTTATCTGACACTCTGGGAGACTGAGCCATCCTTCAGCACAGGTATCTTCCTACAGTGTCCAACAGGTAGGGAGAGCAGAGAAATAGGAAAGGAAAGTAACCTAAAGGAACCCCAACCCAAACCAGGAGACAGCAAGAGGTGACAGTGCCACAGCCAGGGAATGCTGCTGCAGATGCCATCTGCCAGCACTGAAGGCTGCAGAGTGTTTATGGAGATAACTCTTCAGTATGATGCTGGTCCCTCTGCTCATGTGCTCATATGATTTGTATCAGAGAGACAAACCAGGGACAGGTCACTCTGTGTGAGGATTTGCCCCGGACAAAGGCTCTTCCTGCTCCATAAGGTTTGCTGTAACCAGATCCCAGGAATAGCCACGGCTGGAGTTTGTGTCAGCAAATCTGGCCTCCTCTCCCTGAGCACTGTGGAATTCACAATCCCATCATTAGCACCTCACACCTCCTGCAGGGCCACACTCCATCTAACACCGAGAGGATCGGAGAGGCAGAGGGGGGAACTGGCCATTATGAGCCCAGAGACTAATTTAGGAAATAGTTCTTTCAAACAGACATGGAAAAAGATAAAAACTGAGGTATTTGATGCATCTTTGAAAGGTTATTTGCTGCTTTCTGTTGAATTTTGTTCAACCACCACAAACACTTTCCAGAGCAGGAGGAACTGGCACAGCCATGGGATGACCACCAGCAGCACCAGATTCAGAGACCTGAGGGCCCCAAAATGGGCCATCACTGGCAGGAGGCACAAGAAACCCAGCAATGGAAAAACATGAACCTGGAGAAAGCTTTGTCTGAGCTCTTTCCCTAAAACTTAGTTGAAACCCAAAGCCACAAAGCATTTCTTCTTTTGAGGCCTTAGGAGGTTTAGTTCTCAATATCTGCTGTTACAAATACCTGACTATCCTGTTTAGCCACAAACACTTCTTTTTTTTCCTCTCAGTGCTCTGAGCCACATCCAAAATCTTCATGTGGCTGAAAACCACACGATGAAACCTTGGCCAGCCAGGGGGGAAGGAAGTTTGGTGGTTTGCAGGCAGGAAAGAGGGAGCAGGTTCCTGGGGGACTCATTGCTCACAGCTGGGCTGAATCACCCCTTCTCCCCTGCTTCCCTCAGCCCCCAGGAATGTACCTTGCCCTGCAAAGTCTCTGCTGGTGTGACCTTGCAGCTCACACCCTCCCAGTGGTTACACCTCTTTGCAAGTGTCACGTAGGCAGCTACTGTGGGAATTCCACACTTTGAAGCTGTACCGTGGTTAAAAACACCCCAGGACAGTTTTGCAGCCACTGAACAAGTATTTCCTCAACTGCTTTTGACATTTGATGAACTCCCTTGTTTGCTTTTTGGATTTGGGGGCCATAGTAACAGGAATGGGATATCTGATCCCTTTCCTCCAGCTCACCCTCCAGTGAACCCAGAGTTGTTGCCTTCGGTGTCAGTCTCTGGGTTTTACTGATGGCACATTTCATCTGTCATCAGGCTGCCCCTCATCTGCCTTGGCTGAACCCTTAGGAAGTTCCTGACAGTCTGCCCTGGGTTCAACTCATCTAATTGATGTTTTATGCCACCTGCAAAATTTGCCAGATCATGGATAAATGTGTCACTACCTCAGTGTCACTAATTTTATTAAGTTTATGGCCCTTCTCACAACTCCCACTAAATGGTTAGACCACTTCTAAATTATTAGACCACTTCTGAAACTGTGTGTGCAGCAGAAGCCCTTGGTTTTACCCATTGCATCCCAAGGGAAACTGCAGGTGGGAGACCCTGCAGGACTGTGCTGAGGGTCACCACACACAGAGGTGTGTCCTCAGGGCCAGACAGTCACTGAAATCACCCCTAACTCATGCCAAGCTGCAGCAGAACAAACAGAAGGATTCCTTTACAAAACCCAGACCAGACAATGTAATTTCCAGGTTTCTAAAAGCATCATAAAACCCTCCAGTATCTCAATTTACCAGACAGGGATACTGCACCAAGACAAACAAGGAGCTTCCAAAGAATGGCACAGCACAACAGAGGAAGGGCTGGGTATGGAGACAGGACCTGGCACAGAAATCTCCTCTTTCCTGGCTGCAGGGATGGATCTTTTGCAAACAGGAGTTGCCAATCTCCAGTGGAAGTGCAGGAGAAGTCAGAGCTGAACAAGTCTCCACCATTCAGGATGGACACGCCCAGGGAAGCCTGGGGTGAAGGTGGCATTGTGACCATCATCCTGCTTGAGTCAGGCACCAGCAGCTCCAACAAGGTTTAACACTGGTAGTTTTACACTCCCCAGGATGACCCAGCAAACCCAGGGCTCCTTCTTGACCAAACATCAGAGCACAGTGGGGCCCTCGTTTTGAGTGGAATTTAATTCAGATAACAAGTCAGGATGGATGCAGAGATCAATTATCTCCTTTCTCTTTGAGCCCAGACATCCAGCCAGCTTCTTACCTGGCACTGTTTGTGCCCCTGTCCAAGCCATAAGCAGCCAGTGTCTCCAAGGAATTGGTGTGGGAAATGGTGTGGGAAACGGTGCCAAAGGCTTTCCCAAAGCCCAGGCAGACACATCCACAGCCTTCCTCATCCACTGCATGGTCACCTTGTCACAGAAGGAGACCAGGCTGGGCAAGCAGGACCTGCCTTTCCCAAACCCACGTTGGCTGGGCCTGATCCCTGTGATGGGACTCAGAGTGATCTGCTCCATGACCTTCTCCAGCACCAAGATCAGGCTGACAGGCCTGGAGTTCCCTGGATCCTCCTTCTGCCCCTGCTCCTGCCACATTTGCAAACCTCCAGCCAGGACTGCTGGGAAATGATGGAATGTGGCTTGGTGAGCATTTCTGCCAACTCCCTCAGCACCCCTGGGTAGATCCCATCCAAGACTTGTGTGTCTAAGTGGTGCAGCAGGTCCCTGACCATTTCCCCGGGGTTTATGGGGGCTTCCTTCTGCTCCCTGTTCTTCTGTTCCAGCTCAGGGGGCTGGGCACCCACAGAAAACTGATCTCACTGTTAAAGACTGAGGCAAAATACCTCAGGAGTTCCTTCTTGAAGAATGTCCAGCCTTCCTGGACTCCTGTGCCCTTCAGAGTGGCTTCCAAAGGGACTCTGCCAACCTAAACTGGCCAAAGTCTGCCCTCAGGGAATCCAAGGTGGCATCAAGTTCTGCTGCCCCCCCTCCTGACCCCCATGACTGCAAAATGCACATCAGTTCAGCCAGGGGCTCCAAAGGCAACTCCAGGAATAAAAATGCATCCTGCTCATTCCCTCCCTGAGGGAACTGAACCTTAGATAGGGTGAGGAGGAGGAATTTATGGCACTGCAAGAAAACCAGAGATGATCACACAGGACAGCTCAGGCCTGTTCTGTTCCTTTCTGCTTTTTATAATATCCCTGGTGGGTCCCCAGAGCTCAGCTCTTACCTAAGGCAATTTTCCACATTTCTTTGAGTGGGAAACAATGAAGTGGGTGTGTCCCCACAGTGCCCTCCTCGTGATCCCAGCCCTGCCAGCACGACCCCCCTGGCACTGTGTGGGACACGCAGTGATGCTGCCACCATGGGTGGCCAAGGCACTGTCCTAAAGCAGGTCAGTGATTCTCCAGCTTGTCTGAAAAACATGAACACTGGTAGAGTCCATATTCCATTGAAAAACCTCCCAGGAACTGCTTCCTGTAGCAGTACCCTGTGCCCGGGCAGCCAGACCACCGGGAGTGGGGAGGGCAGTGTCACCCAGGCAAAGGAAATGTCTCCTGATGGCATCACATCTGGGACACTCTGCCCAGGGTTTTGTGCTTCCAAAGTCAAATGGGGTCAGAAAAACAGAAAAAAACGGGAGGGGAACAACATCTTCGGTGAAGGGGATGGAAGAAAAGGTGAATTTGGGGGGAAAAGATAAAAAAGTGAGTCATTCTAACATTCAACTGAACCACAGACAGTAAAAGGTGGAGGAACAGGCCAACGATGTGGGAAGATGTAAGAAATGCTCAGGGTGGGGAGACATCTATTATTGACACTTATCCTGCAGAGGGAAACCAAGAAGTGGAAAATTCAAGCTAAACATGAAAAAGATGGACAATGTGTTCAAGGAGGTTTTCCCAGCACAAACTGTGGTGTGGATTTGAGCAGGATGACACCTCCTGAATGTGCAGCTTTAAAGCACCTCTCACTGAACACAACTTCTTGCTGCAAATGCACTGCAAGAGCTGACAAAAACATTGGCACCTCTGTAACATGCACAGAGGGCTCTCCAGAGATGGGCAAACAGGGAAATCAACACAGAAAACATCCAGAAAAACCCAAATCTACACAGAAGTTTTTACTAGCACAAAAACACAGGCCTAAGGATGACTTTTAATGGCATTTCTCCATCAGCAAAAGCAAATCCTCTTGCCAGTAGAGCCTGTTTTGATGGAAGAGTTGTGGGATACGGGGACAGGAGGCTCTGTGGCTGCATGAGCTGCTCTGTTGTGTCTGATCCCTCATCCTGGAGCTGCCCCTCCAGGAGTGTCCAAGAGAGACCCTGGGATCTCCTCCAGTTAAATGAACCCAACACAGAGCAAGGACAATGTGAGCAAACACTGTGTTTGGATGGAGAACTGCAAACCCAGAGCAGTTCTCTGTTACTTCTCTGCATGTTCTGCTTGAGTGAAGGATTGATTCAATTTTGGGTTGTGGCATCAGATCTCTTCCAGTCTAATAGAGGGAAAATTACAGTTCCACTCATTATGGCTCTCTGTGCTGTGATACAGCTTCATCCTCTCCAGCTTTGATCATTTAATTGTCACTGCAAACCACCAGGAAAACACAGCACTGGCAGAAAAAACAATGTCAATACTATTATGCTGCTCTACAAGGGCTGAGACCCTGGGGTTGATTGCTAAAGTGCAATTAGGGAGGAAACCAGACTGAAAAAATGAAAGTACAGCCAGAGCAAGGGGAAAGTATTTCATCCCTGCCAGGGGGTCACCTTTAGCCACCAAGGCACGAAGAAATGTGGAAGGACATTGATTGTCTGCACAGACTAATTAGTCCCTCCTGGGCTTCCCTTCCATTAAATCCAATTGCAGGAGCAGAGAGGTAATGCAGGAACTTGCACAGTCTCTCTCCTTGTTTAATGATTGAGCCACGTGTCCCTGTCCTCAAAATGCCACACAACAACCAGGCAGCTCTTGCAGAGCACGTGCAATGCAAACTCCTCAGCCCACCACCACGGGGGCATAAAGAGGGGAGGAAAAGGAACTAATGATCTGCTGCAGTGTTTTGTGCTGACAGGGATGCGGTGGCAGCATCACAGAGCATCTCATCTGCCTCCCCCCTCTCCCTGCCCTTTTTTGATGGTTTCCCTGGATGTTTTTAGAATAAATTAAAGCTCCATCACTGCCAGTGCAAGGCTGGGATTTTTGTATTCCCAGCACTAGTCAGACAGGTTAGGTCATGACCCAAAAGCCCACGTGGGTAAGCACACACACTGTTCCCTGGGCACTGCTCCAACACCACCTTTTCCCTTTTGAAGATCAAACACAAACAGAATAAAATACGAGATTAAAAAAAAAAAAAAACAACCAAAACCCAACCTCCCCAAACACACACAGCTGATTCATAAAATATTCAGAGTGAAAGTCTAGCACAGAAATCCCCACAGATGACCTGTCTCAGTCCCATTTCTTCCTGCCCTGCTCCCATCAGGATTGATTAAATCATTTCCAACAGCAACGACTCCGCCGGCTCAGGGTGACTCTGCTCTGACACAGACACTTCTTCTCCCCAAAACAGCTTTTCCTCCAAGCTCTTCCTATTCTTCTAAGTGCTGTGAATGATTCTGGATGCCATGGCTGCTTTAATTACAGGCTGATTGCTGTCCCTTTGTTGCTCGTGGTGTCAAGGAGGAAGGGCTGCCTTTCCTGGCCCCAATCCAGCACCTCATCTCTCCCTGGGCCTGGGGAGGCTCTGCAGGGGCTGGAACACTTGCTGGTCCTAAGGAGATCATCAAGTTCTTGAATAAAGTGTTCTGGATTGTCAGGTACAAGTCCAGAATCATTCCAAGCTGTCCTGAGGATGCTGAATGGAAATGAGTCCAGAGGAGGCCCCGGAGATGCTCCAGGGCTGGAGCCCCTCTGCTCTGGAGCCAGGCTGGGAGAGCTGGGGGGGTTCCCCTGGAGAAGAGAAGGCTCCAGGGAGAGCTGAGAGCCCCTGGCAGGGCCTAAAGGGGCTCCAGGAGAGCTGGAGAGGGACTGGGGACAAGGGATGGAGGGACAGGACACAGGGAATGGCTTCCCACTGCCAGAGGGCAGGGATAGATGGGAGACTGGGAAGGAATTGTTGGCTGTGAGGGTGGGGAGGCCCTGGCCCAGGTTGCCCAGAGAAGCTGTGGCTGCCTCTGGAATCCCTGGAAGTGTCCAAGGCCAGGTTGGACGGGGCTTGGAGCAACCTGGGCTGGTGGGAGGTGTCCCTGCCCATGGCAGGGGGTGGGACTGGATGAGCCTTAAGGTCTCTTCCAACCCAAACAATTCTGGGATTCTCTGAAATATCCAATGTCAGAAGCAAGTGCATCCATCCCTGCATTCTGCCCACCACTGCTGCTGTTTGCTAAACCTGGATTAGATCCAGGTTCTGTCCCTCCTCTCTCTTTTGAACCTGCCACTCAAGAGTTTATTTTAACCCAGTTACAAACCTTCAAAGAAATGATCCCTATGAGAATTTGGCTTCTAAAATGCATAAACATAAATGCATTTTTGGGTGCATTTCTGTGTGCCTGTGCAAAGAACCCCCATTTTTGACAAAAACACACTTTCAGGGTACCCATGACACCTCGTTCCCCAGGTTGGAACCATCCCATTAAATCTCCCTCCACATTTATTTCAAGCAGCGTTTTTTCTGTGCCATTTACTGAAAGGTTGATGCCATTAATTAGCATTTTTTCGTTTGCCAACTTTTTCACTTCAGAAGCAGAACTTTCAGCAGCCCAGCAAAAATCCAGTGCTGTTCAAAGCCAAGTCCATGCCTTAGTGATCTTGATTTGAGCTGGTTTTTACTTACAGGGCTAAATACCACCCACACTCCAGTCTTTAATTAGTCCATTCATTAACTGCTGAAATGCACTCACTACAGAATGAACAGACCTGGGATGTAACACTCAGTGCAATCTCTCAATACACAGATTCTGGCAAAGAAAAATCAGCTTTTGGGAGCAACACCTTCCTGGGACTCAAAGTTCATTCCATTCTGTGGATGAATTTTCTCTGGCTTTCAATCCCCTCCTGGTCCAACTGGGACATACAGAGGATGCTCAGCACCTCTGGGCTGCTCCAGGTTTAATCTTGGAGGATTTCTTCCTAAAGCCACCTGTCTCCTGGCCCTGGTTGTCTCCCCCCTGAGCTCTTTGCAGTGCCTGTCCCTTCTAGGGGGGTTGTGGGGCTCCAGTTTGGACCCAGCTTTGGTTTTGCCAGGTCATTGAGGCACTGCCCAGGGAAGGGCTGGTTTCAGCCTGGCCCCAGTCAAGGTGAAAAAACTTAATATTCCTGCCCTGGGACAAGGCAGTGAAACCTCTGACTGCAGGGAATGTGTCCCAGAACTGCATTTTCTCTTCTGTCACCTGATCCAAACCTTCTTGTTCTCCAGCCTGTTAGAAACCAATAAATATCCCATTTACACTTTCCAAGGAATGCACTGGTGGGTCCTGGGGACAGGTACAGCAAAAAATCCCCTTTCCCCCCGTGTGCTCTCCACTGTCACAGCATTTAGGGTTAAATTATTACAAAGCAGAATTTCATCCTCTCACTCGAGAAACAAACCCCACTGTGACACTTCACACAAGGCTGGGGAGGAAATTTTTTCTAGCATTCTGTCCAAAGTGGTGTTTACATTGGTTCCTCCTATTATTGCTTAATCTTCTGCAAGTAATTCCTCTGCTTTTAGAGATCACTGCCCCCCAAATGGAGCTGCCCCATCCACAGTCACCGGGATTACTGGTAGGCAGGAAAAAGAAGAGTCATCTACTGACTTTTCCAATAACTCTGTAGTGTAGCAGCCAAATTTGGAAGGTCTTTAACATAGAAAACATATTTTACGCTCAGCCTAAATGCTAATTGTGGTGAGACTTATGAAGCTGATACCTAATGAGGCTGGTTGGATCTTTGTTAAACAAACAGAGCAGCAGAAGCTCTGCTGCCCATTTCCAACACAATTGCTGCCCATTTCCAGATTAAAGCACTGTTGTGTTAAAAAAGCCAAATTTCTGCACATAACAAAAAACAGTAATTAAGACAAACAGCACACAAGGGAAATTTAACTGCATTGTTCTGCTGCCTCTCTGGAGTGAGGCATCCCCAGCCCAGCTCCCCTGGGTCCCAGTTTTGGGATGCTCATCTGCTCCTCTGCAGTGGGAGGGCAAAGGGGGTACCTGGATGTGAATGAGGTATTAAAAAACCACTTTATGCTTCACTAAAATGGCCTCAAGTTGCTCCAGGAAAGGTTCAGGTTGGATATTAGGAAAAGTTTCTGAAGTGAAAGAGTGGTTGATCATTGGAACAGGCTGCCCAGGGCAGGGTTGGAGCCACCACCCCTGGAGGCCTCCAAAAACCATGGAGATGTGGCACTCTGTGTGTGGTTCAGTGACATGGGGGGATTTGGTCACAGGTTGGACTTGGTGATCTTGGAGGTCTTTTCCAGCCTTAATGGTTCCATGATTTTATGATTCTGGGAGAGACGAGAAGCAGCAACGAAACTGTGACTGAGATCAACAGCACCTGCTGTTAATTCCTGGTTCCTCAGCCTATTCCACATCCTAGGAATGACCTGGAGAGCTGGGAGCTGCACCCCCAAGGGAATGGGAGGGAGGATCTCAGGAATGCCAGGGAACACTCTGGAGCTCCAGCAATGAACAGACCAAGTTTAGGCACTGACAGCTCTGCAGCCCCGGGTTCCAACCCTTCACCAAAATGAGGTCAGGGGGCATTTGTCCTGCTCAGGGGGGTGATCCCAGCCTGAACCAGCCCCCCCACACTGGGCAGGACTGTTTGCCCAGGATAAATGAGCTCTGTGCAACTCAGTCCCTCAGCCCTACCCCAAACTGGAGTGTTTAATCACTCTGATGTCGGGCACTTCTGTCCTGGGTTCATCCCAGGTTCAAACACAGCTCAGAGATGCTGTTATCAACCTGCACACCAACCTTCCTTCAGGACTAAAGGGCCCTCACTCCATGCCTTGTGCACTCTTTCTGGTTTCAACATATCTTATAAATAAAAAAATCTCCATAGAAATAAATCCTAGAGTAAAATAAAATATATTTGCACTTAAAGTTGCAAATTACATAAATTAAAAATAGGAAATACTACATGTAAGTTTTTTCACTCAGTATTAGTGGTCTGGCTACAACTGAGATGGTGATCTTTTAGATTTTGTTTTTAATGTTTTGGAAGAGGCCTTCTAGTGCCTTAAGGGGGCTTAAAAAAGGAGAGAGAGGGACTTTTTATAGGGGCAGAGAGAGACAGGACAAGGGGAAATGATTTTAAACTGCCAGAGGGCAGGATTAGGTTGGATATCAGGAAGAAATCCTTCCTGGGAGGGTGGGGAGGCCCTGGCACAGGTTGCCCAGAGAAGCTGTGGCTGCCCCTGGATCCCTGGAAGTGTCCAAGGCCAGGTTGGAGCAACCTGGACTGGTGGAAGGTGTCCCTGCCCATGGCAGGGGGTAGGATTGGATGAGTTAAAGGCCCTTCCAACCCAAACCATTCCATGATCCTGTGATTCTAAGAGATGTGGCATTGCCAAATTTGTAATATTTTTAACATGGATAAATGCATTTTATTATTTTGTCATTCATTAGAGTGGCTGAGACATGAACTGCAGTCAGAGCTACAGAACCTGGTATTTTAATACAATCAGGGACTTGAAGACCCTTCCACTGGCCAGGTGCCCTGTCCCCTGCTGCCAGCCCTGGTGCTGGTGGCACTGGCTGTCCTGTCTTACAGGATCCTTGTCTTCCCTTACTCCATGGCCAGGATCTACACTGAAATCCCCCGAGTCCTCCAAGTGCCAGAAAGGAATTTTCAGCCATTATTTATGTAAAATTCATAAAGTATTTCACAAGATGAAGAAAAGGTGTTTTCTGATGCCTCTGACTCGTTCCAAAAGCTCCTGTGGGGCTGCTCCTCCTTCTCTCAGGGGAGGTTTCAATGTCATCCAGGGATTCCTGGTCACTTCCAGCTTCCCTTTGGTATCAGCCAAGTTCAACAATGTTGTTATTAAGACATGCAGATGGAACAGGGAGGATTGATTCTTCCCCACAAATGAGCCACAAAACTGGCTCAGGCTGAGCCCATCCCCTGGGGGATGTTTGCTTTGTCACATCTGGTTTCTCCTCATCCCATGAGGCTTCAGCTCATCCTCTTGAAAGGCTTTGGCAAAGTCTTGCAGGGACCTCCTACATCTTCATTCCCACTGCTCCATCAGTGAGTGATTTTTGGGAGCATCACAGGAGGAATCTGTTAGAACAGCAGGAGGAACGAGAGAAAAGAAAACTTCCTCTCGAGTTCCTCCCCCTCCATCACACGCTGGGGAAGCTCTCCCTGGGGAGCACTGTGGCTCTCCCTGGGGGTGTGAAGGGGCTGCAGAGCTCAGCTCACAGGGGAGGGGTCCAGGGGCTTGGGAAGGGGGTGTTTATTCCCATCCTGTTGTCCCTTAGCAACAGAGACCCAAACAATTCTCTCCAGGAAAGAGAGAGTGGTCTCTCCTGACCACACCAAGGCTTCCAGCAGCTCCAGTCCTGCAGGGAACATTAAATTCCTTTCCCTTGTTCCCCAGCCCCATGAATAGCCAGCCCTAAACTGCTGGAACAACAACACCTGAGCACCCCAAACCTCCTGCCATCAGCAATGACACAATTCCCAAGTGCCAGCCTTGAAATAACAGGAAGTGCCTTGATTTCAAAGAATTTTGGATGTCAGCTTGACATCCTGCACGTTATGGAGCAACTCCTTCAAGGCAAACACTTGATTTTCAAAAGTCTTCTCGAGACAGCCCAGACAGCCCTCCTGCCAATCCCATGTGGAGCCTGGGAGCTGGTGGGAAGCCCAGGATGATTTTGCAGGAGGAATGGTCTCCTTTGGAGCCTCTACCCTTCGGAAGGGTCTCTGGGTGGGACTGGCAGCTGCAGCCAAGTCCTTCTTGGTTCCTTGTGATGTGTGTTTTCCTGGTGTGACCTGCAGCTGAGCTGGAGGTGCTGGAGCACATCCTTGTCCCTGCCACCAGGATCCTGGGGGTTTGCTGATTCTGCTGAGTTCCACACCTTGGCTCTGCCAGCTGCTGGGAGAGGAGGGAATAGACCTGTTCCACCAAGTCTGACATTCCCCAAGTGAGCTCCAACTCCCCAGTGAAAGCTCTGAATACCTAATTACAAGAAATGATAATAATAGACTGGATTTATTTGCAGAGCAGGGAAGCCAAACAGCGTCTGGCTACACTGAAATGTCATGAACAAAACAAGTCCAGCTGCTGGTCCCTCTTCTGCCCTGAGGTAACAAAACTGTACAACAGCACAGTGAGGACAATCTGAGAACCAACAGCAACAAAAATCCTCACAAAGTATCACTTGCTGGTCTTTCTTCAGTGGTTCTTTCTCTCAGCACTGGGCACTGATGATTTCTGATCTCCAGATATCAATACCATGGACAAAACTCCCAAAGCCACTTAGGTTATTATAACATCTCAACATCCCAGAGGATCTCATGGATTGGGCTTGGATTATCACCTTCCAGCAGACCATCAACCTTCATTCTGCTCTACAGGACCTGGGGGTTGTAATTATTAATGAAATTCTGTGTGTTGCTTTGGTAGACACAGAAATGCTTCGAGGCTCACCCTCATCCCAGGCCTTTCCCCATCTTCACACTGGATCTGAGACAAACCAATTTGTAAAAACTGGTTCAATTATCTCTCATTTCCTCTGCTTCCTGTCTCCTGCCAAAGCCAAGCCAGGAAATGAGGACTAATCCCAGGGAGACCTGAGATACCATCAGTCCCCCCAGACAGCAAGAACACCAGGAGCTGCAGGAGGAAGTTTTGTCCTACCATATTTCATTGCTGGGCAGGTGAGAGGTTCCAGGGGAGCTGGAGGACCCTCAGGCACTCACCTGGACTGGTGGGATGAGAACTTTTTAAGCCCTACTTATTTCTAATAACAACAAGGAAGGAGCTGGTTGTGAAACACCTGGCAGGAGGCATTAGGTCATCAGTCCTGAATCTGGGAACACCATGATGATCTTTTAGAGCTCCTACAGCCCAAACTGGGCCCCAATCCCACCTGCCCTGCAGCCAGAGCAGGGCTGGACATGGGCTGCACGCAGGGTCAGGGGGTCACTGCTTCAGGTGGCCCAGATGGGTTCCCACATGATAAAGGAATTGGTGACCAAGTGATTGACTTCCTCCCATCTGGGCAACTCACTGCCTCAGCCCAGGCACCTGGGAGGAGCTTGGTGACTATTCCCACATCTTACAAGCCCACACATCCCTAAGGACCATCCTCCCCCATCCTGGATCTCCAGTGAAGTTTCAGCCATCCCGTGGTTTTCCAGAGCCACCCAGAGCAGGGTGAGGGGAGTCTCTGGAAGTGTCCCTTCCCACCTCCCTGCTCCTCCCAGGGGCAGCTTGAGAGTCACAATTTCTACCTTTAGCAACTGAAATAACTCGTGATTTCCCTCTTTTGTTGCTGCAAAAGCCAAGAGGGCCCAGGGAGAGGGAGCTGGATCCTGCTCTCCCTTACACATCATCAACACAGTGACTGAGGCAGCTCCAACCACACGTGCAAAGCCACTGCAGGAGACAGGGCAGCTCCATGGCCAGAGCCCTCCTTCCCCTGATGATGTGTGAGGAGCTGAGTAGAGCCAAATCCTGCTCACAGGACCTACAGCTCAAACCCCCCATCGCTGAACTCGGAACTGAAGAACATTTGATACCTCAATTATTGAGGAAAAAAACTCTGGAAAACCCATAATGCTGTTTTCCCAGGCATTTCTCTGCAACTGGACTTAAAAAAAACCACCTCAGCTCTCTCTTAGGCACTTGCTTTTAGCTGGGGCATCAGAGAATTGCTGTGCAGAAGTTTCAGGGTATAATGATAATAATAATAAAAACAATAATAATGGTGGTGATCATGATGATAAGAAGAAGAGGAAGAAAAAGAAGAAGAAGAAGAGGAGGAAAAAGAAGAAGGACAAGGAAGAGGAATAAAGAGAAGGAGAAAAAGAAGGAGAAGGAGGAGAAGAAGAAGAGGAAGAAGGAGACGGAGGATAAGAAGAAGAAGGAGATGGAGGAGAAGAAGAGGAAGAAGAAGAAAAGAAGAAGAAAGGACAAGAGGAAGAAAAAGAAGAAGAAAGAAGAAGAAATATTATTTATTGAGCGACTTTATTTAAACTGCTCTTCTGTAGCTTAAGCAGCATCTGGCCATGACCCAGGCAATCCCTTTCAGAATTCCCTCCATATTCTCCAGCCGTGGAAAGTCTCACTGAGGTCCTGCTATTTTAGAAACCATTTCTACAGATAGTTTTCCAACTCCAGATAAGAGATCTGTGCCACACCAGTGTTTTCCTGAGCCTCAGGAGCACGCTGCTTCTCACGGGCCCCTCGCTCAGCACACGTGGCTGATCCAGGTCGGGGAGCCCCCACTTTCCAAGGATGCAGCACAACATTCCTGCACGGGCCATGGGATCACTCTGGTCCCTCTGTTCCCAGATATTATGCCCCACTTGTGGGTCAGATCAGAGCCACAAGCAGCAAAGTGGATGGGAAATGAGTCAGTCAGGGATGCAGCCCCTCACAGGGACACACCGGGAGCACGGAATTCTCTCCAAGGAATGTGGAGCTGGTGGGAGGGGGAGACCAGCTCCCAAGTCAGGGGGGGAAAATGCCATGGGTCCAACCACTTCCCCTGGGAGTTGAAAAGGACTGTGAAATAATCCCTCCTTGGAAAGTTTCCCACGGAAATCTCGCCGGGAGGAAAACGTGCCAATGTTTGTGTGTGCAAAGGGCGGAAGGGCCAGGGCTGGGAGGGGGGGAGAGGGGTTAAACAGGATGAAAAATGTATAGAGAGGAAAGTCCCCTGGGAGCCCCAAGTGCTGCTGATGACGCTGAAGGGCTTTCACTCGGAGTCTCTGGGTCAGTGCAGAGAGACTGTGACGAATCAGAGCCCTGGGCAGTCCCCAGCTACAGGAAGTTCAACCAGGGGAAGCGCCGGATTCTGCCCCTGGGATGGGGCAAGCCCGGATGGACTGGGAGTGAGAGGCTGGAAAGCAGGGCTGGGAAGGGCCCTGGGGGTCCTGGTGGTGCCAGTTGTCCCTGAGTCAGCAGTGCCCTGGCAGCCAGGGGGGGCAACCCTGTCCTGGGGCAGCAGGGAGGGGATTGTCCTGCTCTGCTCTGCCCTGGGGCGGCCTCACCTCAACATTGGGGCAGTTTGGGGGGACACAATGGAGGGAAGGGATTGAGCCATTGGAGAGTGTCCAAAGGAGGGCAAAGAGATGGGGAAGGGCCTGGATTTGAAGGCGTGGGAGGACACTGAGGGCACTTGGGGTGTTCAGCTGGAGCAGAGGAGACTGAGGGGAGACCTCAGTGCAGTTCCAATTCCTGGGGAAGGGCAGAGGAGGGGCAGGGACTGAGCTCTGCTCTGGGGGAGCAGGGACAGCAGCCAGGGAACGGCTGGAGCTGTGTCAGGGCAGGCTCAGGGTGGATCTCAGGCAAAGGTTCTTCCCCCAGAGGCTGGTTGGGCACTGCCCAGGCTCCCCAGGGCAGTGGGCACAGCCCCAAGGCTGCCAGAGCTGCAGGAGGGTTTGGCTGATCCTCTGGGGCACAGGGGGTGACTCTTGGGGCTGGGCCTGTGCAGGGCTGAGGGGTGGACTCCATGACCCTTGGGGGTCCCTTCCAGCTCAGTATATTCTGCAATTCCATATGTTCATCCCAAAGCAGGACTGGCTGGAAGCTGTCCCACTGGGACAGTTTTCTCGTGGCTCACAAGGAAGGGGCTGGAGATCACAGCTGAACTCCAATGGATCACTGTCTCTGCCCAGCAGCCTGGCTGCTCCCATCAGCTTCCTTTTCTGTGGCTGGATGGAGTGCTGGGAGCCAGAACAAGCCCCAGGGAACGTGGGGGAGATCTCTGGGTGCTCTTTTAAGATGAGCTGCCACTGGCAATGGAGACAAGTTCAAAAGCACATGGTTTGCACAGAAGACCAAACCTACTCAGAGTAACAAGAAACAGGAGAAGGGGAAATGGCCTCAATTTGTGCCAAGGAAGGTCCAGATTGGATATTAGGAACAATTTCTTCATGGAGAGAGCTGTCCTGCCCTGGCACAGCTGCCCAGGGCAGTGGTGGAGTGCCCACTGCTGGAGGGATTTAAAAACCATGCTGATGTGGCACTTGGGGACATGGATTAATGGTGGCCTTGGCTTGCTGACCAATGCTTTCACAGGTAACCCCAGGCTTGGAAGTGCTCTTGGGTCTTGTGAGGGGACTGAATCAGTCAGAGGAGTGGTGGAAGTGATGGTTGAATGGTTGGACTGGATGGTTTGAGAGGGCTTTTCCAACCTGAATGATTCTAGGATTTTGTACCCAGGGGAGTAAAGACCATTCTCCAGGGATTTCAGGAAAGCCCTTTTTGCACTAACACTTCAGAGAAAAAAGACTCAATCATCCCCTAACTGCCTGCCCAGAACACTTTCTGAGTATCCTTTGCATATGTCAAATGTACCAGTATATCCTGCTCAAGTTTGCTGAAACTCAAATATATCCATTTATATCTCCAGAAGGTTACAAACCCAGCCATCTTTGGTTATCCTACGATTGCAGCACTTCTCCCAAGCCAGGGAGGGACACACATACCAAGTCTCCACATGCCATGTGTGGCTTTGCCTCAGCTGAGGCTCTGCTGGAGGACGTGCTGCCCCTGGAGCTGAGGCAACACTAAACCTTGCAAGGATCCAAGGGGGCTCCTCCTCCAGCCCACCCATCTCAGGTAAACACGGAGTGGCAGGAGGCTGCCAACACCCCCAGGCTCGGGGGATCTCCACCCAGCCGGGGGGTCCCTCGGTGGGACCATCCGAGCAGGGACCCGGAGCCGCCCGATCCCGGGCCCAGGTCACGAACCTGCTGCTCCAGAGGTGACCTGGGCTGCTGGAGGCTCTGCTGCCGTGACTCAGCCCTCTGAGGGGAAGGCAGGAAGGCCACAGGGACTGTGTGTGCAGCAATAACTGGCTGCTGTTCCTGCTGACACGTCCTCTGCTCCCCAGCGTTCCTGGCAGGAGTGGGAGACCACAAAGGCCTCTTCTGAAGGAGGGGGGCAGAGTTAGCAGCTATTTTAGCCTGATGCTCCTCACTGAAAGAAATAAAACCTCCCAGAGCTTCAGCAGAGAGACCCAAGTGTGTTTTGTGCCTGGGGAGCTGTGCTGCAAGCACAGCACAGCAAAGCAGGGTCAGGAATTCCCGTGACTCCTGTGCTGGGAAAGCCAAGCTGGAGGTTGCCAACATTCACAGCAGCTCCCAGGGTATCTCTGGCTCCCAGAGCTCTCCTGTTTTCATAGGCTGTGCCACCTCCAAGTGCCCTTTACAGTGTCTTAGCACTTTCTGAATTTACCAGCAGTGTTAAGGGTGCAGCCATGCAGAGGGTCACAGTTTTCTTTCTTGGATACTGTGAGGGCTCTTATAAACCTCATAAAACTCACACAGTGACACCCCCCAGAGGTGTGATTTGCACAGGCACAAACACCCTCAGTTCCTAATGAGTGCAACGAGTGTGCCCATTGCTCAGCACCTCAGAAGGTGCTCTGAGGATGGGCTCAGCTTTGAGTTCAACAAATTTAGATCATCCCAGGAAGAGCTGAATTCATAATAAATTCTTGTTCTTAAGGATACTTTGCAGCAACACCAGCATGTGGCAGCTCTACAACTCAAAGCTATTCCCAGCCTGGGTCAATGGACTAATTATCCCTTATTTGTGCTGTGACCCTGCATTCTCACACACCTCACTGTGGTTCTCAGCATTTTAGGAAAGAAGGAAAACATCCACAAGCCAAGGCAGTAACAGAGCCCTGCACAAAACAACATCCCCCCTTCATTGGACAGCCTGGATAACCACACACCAAAGTACACATTACTTGGCTCTACTGAACTGTGGTGAAAAACCTGCTCAACCTTCAGCCTGAAGTCCCCAGGGCTCCCTTTTCTCTGCTGCATTTCTCCAGCAGCACTCCACCCCATGACACCTGAGCAGGGACCTCCCCAGTGACCAACTCCAGTTCCCTGAGAGCCTCCCGGTCTCTCAGCCCACAGCAGCTCTCCTGCCAAGCAGAGGGGATGGATTTTGGATTTTTGAAGGTCTTTGCTCAGCTCCCATCTGAGAACTTTCTTATTTTACCCAAACCAGTTTGCTGACACCCCTCAGAGCAAAGTTTTGCTGAGACTCCACTCTTGGAAGGGCTCTTTGGGCTTGAACCAGCCAGAAGAGCAGTGCAAATGCTCAGGTTCTTGCAACCTTAAAACCCCCATAATTTTGCCATCAAACAGTTTGTTTAAATAAGAATGGCAAGACATTCACAAACGTTGAAAACCACGGGTTTAGTGCTGAGCTGAAACATCTGGGAGAAATATTTGCTCTTTGAAAGCGCTGCTACTGTGCTGCAAACCCAGCCCAGAGCTCCACAAACCCAGCCCAGAGCTCCACAAACCCAGCCCAGAGCCCTGCAAACCCAGCCCAGAGCTCCACAAACCCAGCCTAGAGCTCCACAAACCCAGCCCAGAGCCCACAAACCCAGCCCAGAGCCCACAAACCCAGCCTAGAGCTCCACAAACCCCTGTCTGGGGTCCACAAACCCAGCCCAGAGCTCCACAAACCCAGCCCAGAGCTCCACAAACCCAGCCCAGAGCCCTCAAACCCAGCCCAGAGCCCTCAAACCCAGCCCAGAGCTCCACAAACCCAGCCCAGAGCTCCACAAACCCAGCCTAGAGCTCCACAAACCCAGCCCAGAGCTCCACAAACCCAGCCCAGAGCTCCACAAACCCAGCCCAGAGCCCACAAACCCAACCCAGAGCCCACAAACCCAGCCCAGAGCTCCACAAACCCAGCCCAGAGCTCCACAAACCCAGCCCAGAGCTCCACAAACCCAGCCCAGAGCTCCACAAACCCCTGTCTGGGGTCCACAAACCCAGCCTAGAGCTCCACAAACCCAGCCTAGAGCTCCACAAACCCAGCCCAGAGCTCCACAAACCCAGCCTAGAGCTCCACAAACCCAGCCTAGAGCTCCACAAACCCAGCCCAGAGCTCCACAAATCCAGCCCAGAACTCCATGAACCCCTGTCTGGAGTCTGCAAACCCAGCCCAGAGCCCTCAAACCCAGCCCAGAGCCCTCAAACCCAGCCCAGAGCTTCACAAACCCAGCCCAGAGGCCTCAAACCCAGCCCAGAGCTCCACAAACCCAGCCCAGAGCCCACAAACCAGCCATGTCTGGGGTCTGCAAGAAGCCAAAGCACTCAACAAACAAAGGTTTATAAAAACTTGGCTACATGTGATTATTCCCTTATGTCAAACAGGTCAAGTTGGGAATAAAGTTGAGACAAGCACACAAACACTCGGAAACACAGGAATTTCCAAGAAACCAGGTGAGCACCACCAGAAGAGTTTGGCAAGACCCCGTAATCTCCCCCTCTTCCATCTGAAAAATCTTGTAATTCTTCAGTCTTATCTCCACATCAGTAAGAGCAGCAAAGATGACCAGAAAAAATATCTTATCAGGGCACATTCTCCTTTGTCTGAGGTTCTGCAGACCAAGAAACCTGCAGTTACAGTTGGGCTGAGTTAATATTTTTCAACACATACTCATGAATTTCTCACATGGTTTCTTTCACTAAAGAAACCATTCAGCTGATTCTGTGTAACTGCCTGAGCAGCAGCAGGTCCTCCAGGACAAGGAAATGGCTTTAAACACTTGCAGTGAGTAATCCCAGCTTTTCCTGACTCCTCCAGCCTGGAGAAAATGAGCTGGGCTGGCAGCTGCCTCGGAGCACTCCGGGAGCCAGAGGTCACAGGGCTGAGATTGGCCACAGGTTGGAGATGAATCTGCCTGCAACACATCCCTGGGGAGCAACTCCTCCAGCAATGACTACAACTGAAAAGGAAGAGTGGCCTTTGAACAGTGAAAAGCAACTTGGGAAGATGGGATATTAAAAAAATCGAGTTTCTGTGGAGCGCTGCCCACCACGTCCCTGCAGTTGGATCTTTGCCTCCAGCAGCTCCCTGGGTTTCTGAGCAGCAGCAGCCTCGGCCCAACTCTCTCTGGTCCCACTGGTTTTCTTCCCATCTGCTCCTGCCACGTCCCACAGCCTCTCCAACCTCTCCCCAGTGTCCCACGGGGAGGAATGACCTCACCTTCCCTCCCCAGCACTGCTCCTCCCTGGCTTGGGAAGGATGACATTCCCAACCAGCAGAGATCCAGTTACATCCTGGGCTATGGCAGGATGGAGCACAACCCGCTCTCCTTCAGCAACAAACTGGGAAGAACTGGAGAATCTCTCTCAAATGTAGGATCTGGTGCTCACAGTCCCACTGCTCAGGTTTGTGACTCGCTTTACTCAGTCCTTCCCAGCAGCCTCCCCATCAGTGTGGCTCGTGTGCTCACTTCCAAACACACTAAAAAAGCAAAGCTTTCCCAGAAGTAAAATTTATAATCCAAACTGGGACTGGGGATTGCTTTGTTCCCAGTCCCAGGGACGTGGTCCCCCCCGGGTGAGCACCCAGGCAGTGGAATGGATTTCACAGGATGTACACTCCTAAATTCATGTCCTTTTTTGAAAACATGATTTAGACACTTTACTCGCAGAGCTTTATCATTTCCATCTTTCATAATGTTCCCAAGAATTTCACATCCCATCTGTCATCACTGGGATTCTCTGGTGGTTGATACTAAAGAGAATTGAAAATCAACATTTGGGAACATGAGAAAAAAACCCAAACCACCAAACCAAAAAACACCAAACAGGAATCAAATTAACATCTGCCTTGAGATGAGACCTGTCTCCTCAAAGTAGTGTTTTCATCATTAGGAAGTGACAGAAAAGGAAGTCCCAAAAAGTATTATATTCCCAGGGTCCTCTTCCTGCCATTTGCCCGTGGAGCAAGGATTGAGGAACAGGCAGACAGGTCTGGGGCTGTCTGTTTGAACCTCAGGTTTCTAATTGATTGCACAGCACTTGGAATCTGTTAAAGGCCTCCTATAAATCACAGTTCTCTATAGGACAGGCTGCCTGCATCTGCAGATGTTGAGAACTGGCTAATCCTGAGTAAATCTGATAAAAATGTTTGCCTTCTCCAATTTTCCAATGAATTAATTGCCGGGATCGTGTCGCTGAACCAATGAAGTGAAACCCCCATACTCTGGATGTTTGCCACGTGAATAGGCCATGAATAATCTGTTAACAAGGAGAGCTTATTATTCCAGACATTTGGCCCACGTCACCCAGAGCCTCAGAATAAGACATTGTGTCATTCCTGGGAATCTGGGATGAGGAAGGACAGCCCAGGTGACCACAGACCCACTGCAGAATTCCACACAAATCCTTCTACATTACCAATTTCAAACCCCTGACAAGGGAAAGTGTCCAAATGCCTTTTAATAAATTGGAATAATATTGTTTACTCTGAGGACACTGAGGGCAGAGACACCCCTGGAAAGGGAAACCCCAGGAGTGCCATGAAGCTGGTCCCTGGTTCCTGGAAGTGGGACATTTCCCTGTCCTGCATCAGCTCTGACCCTCAGGCTCTTCACTTCTCTGCTGGAGCAGCTTGTACCATTCCTGTCTCACCTCACACCCTCCCTCTTTGTTGTGAGAGCTCAGATCTTCCAGCCTGCCCCTCTCCTGCTTGGCTAATTGCCACCTCTTACCTTCCAACCAATTGCCACCTCCCCCCATCCCTGTTCAGCTGCCAAAATTGTCTGTCTGATCAAATCTCTTCCTTTCCACTGGCTTCCCCCTCCCTGTGTGATCAGGGCACTGTGAAATGCTGTCTGTCCCTGTATCTGCTCTTAAATGTCCTGTTTTCTCCCCTCTCTCATGCCCAGCTCTGCTCTGCCCCCAGCCCTGCACCTTTAGCACCCACTGGCACTTCTGGCCCAAATGTTCTCTGTCCATTTTGGTTGATAACTCTCTGGAATAAAAAGTTTGTCAGCACAGAAGTTACACCCTCAGCCTCTCCTCACCTGGGGTGGCAGGGTCATCTCCCCCAGGGTCACCTTCTCCTCCTCTCAGACCCCATAAATTTGGCCTCACTATGGAGGAAGACCCCAGAGTTTTGCACAGGGAGTTTCCTGAGCAAAGCCCAGTCCCAGGAATGAGATGGAGTCACACAGGGGGCCAGGAAAGAGGCAGCACATCAGACCTGAGGGATGGTGGGACCAGCCCCAAGGAGAGACAGGAGGTCTGGAGATGAACCCCCACTGCTGCCATCCCTGACTGTGCTCCCATTCCTGCAAAGGGATGACTTGGGTGCTCTCCAGGGCCACGAGTTTCTGGCATGGAAGAGATTCCCCAAGCAAGGCCGGGCTCCCTTTCTGCCTCTTTGCTCACAGTGACCTGAATTCATCTTTCCACTGAAGAAGAAAGGAAAACCCTGCTCTGCCCTACCCCAGGAACCCACTTGTGTGTCCAGCTCAGAGCAGGAGCTGCTTTTCTTTATTGGACTGATCCTTGGATTTACAAGATGTTAAAAGCAAAGGAATTGCTTGAAAAAAAAATGCAGTGATTAGTAGATTTTAAATTCACTGAGTGCTCCAATGGGAGGTGACCAGCCTGGCAGCTGGAACACCCTTCATTCCCCAAAAAAGACACAGAAAGGCAGGTGAGTCCTGGCCAGGTACCCCAGGCACCTGGGCGAGGCAGCAAAGGCATTTTCTTCCTTGATTCCATTTGTTAAGTCTTGATTTGAGCTGAAACCAAATGGGAATTCTTGTCTTTGTGTCACACAGAGAAGATAAAAGTCATGGTGAGGGGAAGAAGGGGCTGGGAAAACCATTGGGAATGCTGGGCTCAGGAAAAGCATCATCCTCCCCCCAGGGACCAAATATGGGCTTCATCCTTTTCCTTTCACATCTCTTCACACCTGATATTTATCAGTACAGAAAAGGAAGATGTATATAAAAAAAGTAATATTTAGAAAATGGTTTAGTTAAAGTGGTACAAAATATAATATTTTTTGAAAGAGCTCAAATAAGCAGGAAACAGAGGTCAAAGTAGAGTTACTGGAGGGACGTGGATAATGTGGAGAAGTGAATCCCACTCAGCCTCTGCTCCACCATAACCACGTCCCCCAGGAAAAACCTCTGGGATGGTTCTGTGCATGGGAGGAAGGAAATCCCTGCAGAAAGCTGATCATCCCACACAGGGTCAGGCAGGAAACTGGAGATAACATTTTTTAATAATTGGCTGTGGGAAATTAGCACCAAGCTCAGGAGCTGTGCCAGCAGGACATGGCAGGGAGGCCTGGATGCACTGGCAGGAATAATTGAGGAAAAATACCAAAGAAAACCAGGCAACAGCCTGGACTAAACCGCTCTGAGTTTGTCAGGTTTCCTGGGAAAGCAGAAATAAGTTGCAGAATGAACCCAATTTGTCAAGTGAAGCGACGAGACAACACAGGAAACGCCAACAATTCCCATTGAGGAATATTAAGACATTTTAAAGGCATAAAATAATCAAGCTCGGGAGGAGCTGAGTTTGTGTGTCCCCTCAGAAACAAGGAAATCAAAGTGTTGACTGGAGAATGACTTATCCAAGAGTCCTGGTGAGTCACAAACCCACCATCCCCAAGTCCAAGCAGCACTTGCTGTCTCCAGGATCTGCTCAGGAGGCCAAGGAACAGCCTGTTCAGGAACTGCTCAGCACAAGCACAGCTGGTGGGGAAGGAAAGCTCTGAGCCTGGGCACATGGGGACATCCTGCCTTTCAGAGCCAAGCCTGGCCACCCACCCCTGCACCCAAAGCACGAGGAGCCCAGGGGGCCTCGCCTTGCAAGGGTGTTTTCATCCTGGGGAGGGGATGAGAGAGGAGAGCTGGGAGTGGGGCAGTGCTCACTGACTCAAACAGGCAGGATTTAATGGGATTTTTCACCCACATCCATAAGGGGAAGCTGAAGGAGGCAGGTGGAATGTGCTGGTGCTGAGCTGCACTGCACAGACCCTGCAGGGATGCTCAGAACAACTCCCAGGTTGCACATATGGTCACAAAGGCAAGGAAAATATCAGTGCTTCAAGCCCAAAGGGACAACATTCCCTACCCATGGCAGGGGGTGGAATGAGATGATCTTTAAGGTCCCTTCCAACCCAAACCAGGCTGTGATTCCATGGTTACAACATTTGGGATCTTGCACGAAGCCTCAGTCGTGGTTGTACAACCAGGAGCTGCTCCCAGCAGAAACAGTGACCTGGTTTAAAGGGAATAACCTGATGTTATTTCTACATTATCCAAGATCACTCAGACAAGAGCTCCTGGCAGGAGCACCAGCTGTGAGGGGCAGGTCTGGGAACTGGAGCTGGGACAGAGCCACCCCACAGCTTCCCTCTGAAGGGAACCCTTCAGGTCAACGTTCCCAGACACACCAGCCCTTATCCAACCTTGTCCAGGGCCAGATTGGAGCATCCTGGGCTGCTGGAAGGTGTCCCTGCCCATGGCAGGGGGTAGAAGGAGATCTTTCCATTCCCTTCCAGCCCAAACCCCTCTGTGATCCCAGTAACAGCAGTGATTTGAACCCACTGAAGTGTGCAAAGTTGGAGTCCAGCAAGTTACACTTTGCTCTGTTGCTCCCTGCACTGACTGCCCACAAACTTCTCACTTTCCTCCTCTCCCAAGCTCTGTTTCCTGTTCTCTCCTTGCAGCTCCTAAGCCAGGAAAACATTTCCTGAACAAACCACTGGAAAGAATTGATTTTTCCGTTTTGCTACTCCCTGAGATACCAGGGAAAAACATTTTTTTTTTTTTAATTAAATGACAAATTAACAAGAAAAATCCAAATTTTTGTGAGGACACTATGGGGAGGAAAAAACATTTGCTTCAAGTTGAATTGAAGCTTTTTCTCCCTCTTGGCTTTTAAGCACATTTCAAGGTACGAGTACAATGCTTTTCACAGCAAAAAGCCTATATTCTTTTCATATTGAAAATATTTTTCTCTAGTTGCCATTCTTCTCTCCTGTTATTCCAAAATGCATTTTTCAAGCAGCTTTTCTCACTGCAAACCTGCCTCTTCAAACAATTCCTCCTTTTATCTTGTCAGCACTGGTAAAATTTACAAATCTGTCCTTTCTTAAATTGCCACCCTCTGTCTTGTCTCCTTTGGATGAGCTTTTAAAGCTTTTTAAGCGTTTTTCTTGTGCTATGAAAAGAAAGAGGTGTGTAAATGTCTGTCTCTGAGAGAGACCTTGTGTTCTTTTAATGGACATGAGAAATCAAACATGGAACTGTGCAAAGGAGGATCCTGATGAGCAGGAGGATCCCAACCCTCCAGGCTACACCCAAACCTCCTGGAAAATCCACCCCAACGTCTCAGAGGGAAATGGGGACTGGCTGCTCTGCTGGGGACTCCTGCAGAGTTGCAGCATCTGCTAAAACACATCTTTTTCCACATGAGCATTACCAAATTCAGGGGATGCTCTTCCCTTTTCCCAAGCTGGTTGATCTTGTTTGGATCTGCCTGGGAAATGGGGCTGTCCCTGGTGGACTCAAAGCTCTCCTGCTCTCCATTGCTTGTAAAGTCCTATCTATAAAACAAACAAAAGGTTCTACCTATAAAACCCACCCACTTTGCTATTTAAAAAGTAGGATAAACATAAGCTGATGCTTGAGACTTTAAAATCATGTTTCAGAGAGCAAATTGTCACCTGCAGGACTGGATTTAGTGGGTGATCCTGCCCATGGTGGAGGGTTGGAGTGAGATGGTCTTTAAGGTCCCTTCCAATGAAACCATCCTGTGATTCCATGATTCTGTGATTTTCAGAAGGGCTGTGCAGCCCCAGGGCTGCTCAACTGGAGCCCAGCAATGTCTGTTCAGCACTTCCAAAGGCAGGGAAAATTCAGCAACACAACCCCTAAAAATGTTCAAGTCAACACAAAGTGGTCAGTCAGGCACCACCAGCCCCAAGGGGAAAGTTTGGACACCAGTTTCTCCAATTTCTCCCTGCCATGCAAAGCAAACAGTCCCAGGAAAACCCCTTTTACTGCAAAATGCAAATTACAGGAATTCTTTGCTTATATCCAGGAGTGGAGTCAAATGTGACAGGCTGGGGGGGTTCCCCTGGAGAAGAGAAGGCTCCAGGGAGAGCTGAGAGCCCCTGGCAGGGCCTAAAGGGGCTCCAGGAGAGCTGGAGAGGGACTGGGGACAAGGGATGGAGGGACAGGACACAGGGAATGGCTTCCCACTGCCAGAGGGCAGGGATAGATGGGATGTTGGTAAGGAATTGTTGTGTGTGAGGGTGGGGAGGCCCTGGCCCAGGTTGCCCAGAGAAGCTGTGGCTGCCTCTGGATCCCTGGAAGTGTCCAAGGCCAGGTGGGAGCAACCTGGGCTAGTGGGAGGTGTCCCTGCCCATGGCAGGGGGTGAACAAGATGGGATTTAATGTCCCTTCCAACCCAAACCAGTCTGAGATTCTGGGATTCCTGTTTAACCCCAGCCCTGCTCCACAGGGATGTGCTCCCACTGCAGGCACTGCCCTGGGCTGTGAAGGGAGTGCACTGCCAGGTCTCAAGCAGGTTTGTAGGTAAATTTTGGGCTTGTCCTGTCCAGGAGTTGGACTCAATGATCCTTTCAGTTCAGGATATTCTGGGATTCTGTGTTAAATGAAGGAGCAGCAGCCCTTTGCTGTCCCTGGTGCAGCTGGATGTGCTGCAGACAGAGCTTTGCTCAGATTCCTCCCTCCCGGGCACCGTGTGTGCTCAAACCAGTGTCTTTGGGATTAACTTTGGAATAACTGACTCCTGTCAAAATAAACATGGAGAATTCTCAGAACTCCCTGAGCAGCAAAGGAAATCCCCTCAGAGAGCAGCTCCAGCACAGGGGTTTGCAGTTACACTGAGAAACTTCTGCTTGTTTAACAGAGAGGTTTCTCTGGGGTAATAAGACCTTTCCAGGGCTGTGCCAGGGATTTTCCACGAGCTTGGTCAGTGGGAGCTGCTCTGGTCATAGACATGGAGTGAGATCACCCCAGAGATCCAACCACAGATCCCAGGGAGTCCTCGGGGTGGGAGCTGGGAGAGGAGCTGGGGGAGGGAGGCTTTCATATCCCCTAATTACCAGTCATGCTCAAATCCCATAAAACAGCCCCAAGGCTTCTCCATTTCCCTTGGAGCAGGGAAAAACCTCTTGCTGGACAGGCTGAGAGGCTCTGTCCTGCCTAGAACCCCACAGGCAGGGAGACAAAGGGAAAAGCCACGTGGCAGCATCCACCTCCAGCCCTGGGGCTCCCCAGGGAATGCCATGGCCAAAGCTCCTGCACCCCCCAGGCACTGGAATGGCACTGGGCAGAAGGGGCTTTGTCCTGAAATCCCAGGTCAGAAGATCCCATGGCTGGGGAACCTTCAACTCTCTGTTGGTGAGGACAAAGAGGGAAGGGATTGGATTCCTCCAAGAGTCAGACCAAACCAACAACTGCAGCAGCCTCTGGGTCACAACAGCACTACAAACATCTCTCCTGAAGTTAAAAATTCCCCTTGCTCTGTGTGCATTTGTACACATGGCATGGTGTGAAGGGGAGGTGTTTTTAAGGATACTCATGTCTGCAATCATAAGGCTACAGCCATAAGTGTTTTTCCCTAAAGTAGGTTAAAAAAAAAAAAGGAACAGTTTTCTGAAGAGAGCTTTGCTTTTGTCACAGTTTCACTGGTTTGGGGGTGTCAGTTCAGGTTAGAGGTCTTTAACCTTCCACATCTTGGTCCTGCTTTCCCTGCTGGTTGTAATCAACCAGAGCAACAACCCAACTGCTGGGCCCCATGGAAGCACAGGGACTTTGGCTATGAAATAGCAGAACATCTATTGACTGAGCCCACCCTAGAGCTCTCAGATTTCCCCGTGGTAATGGCAGTGCACAGCAAACAGGCCCCATCCCCCTGGCAGGACCACGACACCATCCCAGCCCTCACTGGCAGCTCAGGTCGATACCAATCTCTGGTTTCATGCTGTCAGATTTCAGAAGGGGCCTGGTGTCTCCAGAGCACCAGAGGGAGTTGGAGAAGGTGACACTGAGGCACCAAGGAATCCCAGCACTTCTCCTGAAGCAGAGCTGCCCAGCTTGACCTTCAAAGATCATTTTCACTGCTCAAAACCACCACAATATCCCTCAGGACAAGGCCAGTGGCTGTTTTGATTGGCTCCTTCAGGAGCACACACATTGACCTGGCTGCTTATGGTTCTCCCAAACACAACCTGAGGAGCCTGTGCAGTGTCCAGCCTGTCTGGAGGGTGTTACATGACTCCAATCTCCCTCAGTCAAGTGCTGGGCTGTGCCCATGGGACAGAGGACACACTGTCTCTCACAAAATGTCATGACTCCAAGTAAAAAGTCACTCCTGAAATTATGTGTGGAGTGATGTCCAGACTTTGCTCTCTAAGAGGAATTTGTTCTTTAAATAGGAGTCCAACAGCAAACTCAGTGGATCCCAACTCCAGTAAGTGTGGAAAAGTCAAGGCAGAACCACACATGTCCCTTCTGAGGTCCCCAAGAAAGCAGAGACACTACAAAGGGTTTTCTCTTCATCTCAGGAGGCCAAGGGAGGCAGGTTCTGAACTGGCTGGTAACTCAAGGGGAGCTGGACTTCTCCACCACCCAGGTCCTCCTGACAGCCCCACTGGCCAAACCCCACATGCTGAGATGGCCCCACAGGGACTGAACAACTTCCTTCATGGAAAGAGGGGGGAGGAAAGAAACTGAGCCCAGCACAGCCCAAGCCTGGCTTTACTGAGCCCTGTCCCAAAGCCAAGCATGAACTCGGGTCAAGGCTCAAGGAACCTGCAAGCTGCTGTGTCCAAAACACTTCCCAGTGGGAAAACACAGGCAAAGGAACCATCCACTTCCACATCCAGAGAGGAGACATCTTCAGATGAGAGAAGGGAAGCCAAGCTGCCCCCAGTGCTCCAAGAGCCTCTGGCAGGTTCATCGGTTCATTCCTTAAAAATGGGCAGTGGGGATGGTGAAAGGATGAAATTTGGCTTTTCTGGTCTCCCCTGAAAGCCAGGAAATACAATTCCAGCTGGAAGACTGGACAGCAGCAGGGGAAGCAGCAGAGCTGGTCCTGGAAGTGCTGTAAGGAACGTTGCAAAGGGGGAAAGGCAGTGGTGGGACTGGGGAAGCCACAAGACTGTACAGAGGGAAAAGCAAGTGTTGAAAATGGCAGAGAGAAAGGCAAGAGCTCTGAAGAAATAAAAACTGAGGGGAAGAAGGAGCTGAAAGAGCTGCAGCAAGTTCACCTTTTATGAGAACACTTGGATTTCTTTATAATCTCCCTCCTTGGCTGAGGCAACAAAGCATGGGGTGGCTTCAAAAGCTTTGAAACCAACTGCATCCCACTGGAAGGATGGGTCCAGCCAGCAGCAGAGCATGTGAAACCAATAAACAAGGGGGAAAATGAGTCAAGGAGGAAATTTTTATGAGGAAAAAAATAAGGCAGTGAAATAAGATCTTGAGAATGGTGCATTTCTTGTAAAACATTTTCAAGAGATGGCCAGAAAAGGGGGCTGATCCATTTGGGAGCTTGCACAAAGCATTAGGCACCCTGTGGATTCCTCTGCAGGATTGTTCCTTCACTGCAAGAAGACAGTCCCTTGATGTGTTCAGCTGGAGCAGAGGAGACTGAGGGGAGACCTCAGTGCAGTTCCAATTCCTGGGCAGGGGCAGAGGAGGGGCAGGGACTGAGCTCTGCTCTGGGGGAGCAGGGACAGCAGCCAGGGAATGGCTGGAGCTGTGTCAGGGCAGGCTCAGGTTGGATCTCAGGCAAAGGTTCTTCCCCCAGAGGCTGGTTGGGCACTGCCCAGGCTCCCCAGGGCAGTGGGCACAGCCCCAAGGCTGCCAGAGCTGCAGGAGGGTTTGGCTGATCCTCTGGGGCACAGGGGGTGACTCTTGGGGCTGGGCCTGTGCAGGGCTCAGGGTTGGACTGGATGGTCCTTGGGGGTCCCTTCCAGCTCAGCACAGTCTGGGATCCCGTGATCCCTCAGACACACCTGCTGAGGCTGAACAATTCCACAGGAGAAACCCTGTGGGAACAAGGCCCAGAGCACCAGGTACACACGGAGCACCCCGAGAGAGCAGCCTGTCCCTCCTGCCCTCAGCAGGGAGTACCTACAGAATTCACACATGAAATGAATCTCTGTGACCTGGGGGGTTCCATCAGTGCCTGTGCTTGGCATTCAGCAGCCACTACATCCTGTCTCCCATCCCAGCTCCAGGAACCTTCCAGTCAGACCCAGCGCACGCTGAGGGTGTTCACACAGTTCCTGGTGCTGCTGTGCAGGAAGCAAATTGGAAAAGCTGCTTTATTTCATGTCTGCCATTCAGAAAACGTGGCTTTGCATCCCCTGGGCTGTGCTGGGGGATGCAGACGTGGGAGCACAGGGGTGTGGGGATGCAGCTGGTCTGGGGGGGACAGTCAGGGACAGCACTGAGCACCCCCAGCCCTCCTCACACCACCTCTGTGAGGGGCAGGGGGGTTTCAGTCACAGTAATGCTGAACTGCTTTAATCACAACCAGGAAGGAATCCAAGAGTCCCCCTGAACAGCCACAGCTCCAGGACAACCCAGTCAAGGGAAACAGAGGCTTCCCCTGGGTTTAAGGCAATAAAACCCAGCTCAGTTCATCCCACAAGTCCCAGCTGCCCCAGGAGGGTGATGGCAACATACTGAGCACATCCAATTTCTCATTCCACTGCTTTCCTGCCGTTCCCTGGCCCCCTCCCTAAATCACTTCAGGTCACAGCCGTGACAGGCTGGCACTGCTTTGGCTCTTTGCATTCACCCCTCACCGTGAGGGATCTAAACCTCAGCTGGGTTTAGATACACAGGCCCTGCATCTGGGGGAGAGGTGAGTTCTCCTGGACAAACACTCGGGTTTCCTTTCCCAAAGCAACGTTTTTCCCTTTTGGTTTGTCAGTTTGATCATCTGCTAATGAAATATTTTAAAAGAAAAGCAAATGTCAACTGGTAACAGCAGTAAACCACAACCACTGACTAATTAAAGCCTTTTTCTAACACACAGAAACCAAGACCACCCAACAGCAAGAGCAGAGCTGATAAATCCTTCTGGAGATTGCTCACGTCTCCTTGGCCCCCCTTTGCAACACACAGGAAGGATGAACCGTAATTGCATCCCACAAACACACTACTTATTACCTGATTTTTGCATTTTTTAAAGATAAACAGTAGCATTAGACCAAAGCTGAATTCCTGAGGCAGACTCTGAATTACCTGGAGCCGAGATTTAAGATATACATCAAATTAAGACCTTGCATCCATTCTGGTTTGAGCTATTTTGGTTGGGTGGGATGAAAATCACATGAATATAACCCTTCTTTTGTTCCCCACCCAAAACCCAGGCATCAGCAAAGATCTCCCCAGATCCTCCTTATAATGGGAACAATCATTAGCAACATCATTTTCAGAAGGCTCTGGAAAGATTAAGATACAGAGAACACCTCTGTCACATCAGAGACAGCTACAAGATGAATTTGTGCTCTTCACCCATCTTCACTCAAACACCCACTCAGAAAAGAGATGGAGGTGATTGCTAACTTAGAGACAGCTCAAAACCAGGGAATTAGTGCAGTCTGGAGTACCTGTGGATCTGGAGGGCCAAGCTTTTACAGTGGCTGAAATCCAACTACCTCTGGCCTTCTGCTCACCTCCACGAGGCACCTGCACTGCCATCACTGTGACCAATAACTCCCACACAGCTGTGACACTCAAAGAGAAATAAATGGGACACTTACCCTCCTTCAAAGATCTTGATCCTGACTGGCTCCCCTCGTTTGGTCACAAGAGCCTCTTCTTCTGCTTTTCCTCTTTTCTCCTCTTCCTTCTCAGCTCTAGTTATATCTTTTCGACCTTCATTAGAAAGGAGCGAAGGCAAATGAACCTATCTCCCCAAAAGAGCAAAACAATCAATGATTACATACAAAATCACTCTAAGACAGACCAAACAGCCTCAGCAAGAGCCAGCAACTCCTGCAGGTGCTGCTCCTGACAGCCGAGGGCAGGAATTGGGACACATTCCTAACAAGCAGATATGCCTCTGGATTTTGGTTGGGTTCTATTTACTGTGACCTGCTATGGGTTTTTAAATCACTCCCTGCATATGGTGGCTCCATATTATCCAACTGGAAAACTGAGGGATAAAGAGAAGTGTCTTGGCTGGGGTGACTCTGTGTGGTGGAGCCATGGACCTCCGTTCCCAAATCCACTGCTCTGTCCTTGGATAATCCTCTCTCCAACATCTACATCTGCAAAAGTCTGGAGAGAAGGCATCTGCAGAATTCATCCACTTAACCTCAACCCCTGGGTTTCCCCCCACATACACACACACTCACACAAAGCTGGACTTCAGCCATCTGGGCTTGACATAAATCACTCGACAGTCGGAGCTCTCGGGTGATTTCCTCTCACCGAAACCCCGTTGCCAAGGGCACAGCACAGAGAAAGCCACAAAACCCACGGGAGAAAATAATCCTCCACCTCCCCACATGTTCCCAGGGTAAAATCTGCTCTTTCACTCTTCAAGTTGCCACCTTGTTTAGGGGGTTTTTGTGTCTAAGCCTTGTTTAGGCCAAGGTTTAAGTCGTGCACTGACAACTCACTTACATGTTGAATGTTCTTTGTGGTAGTAGGTGGACCTAAACATCAGAGCTGCCTCTTTAGCTTTGTACAAAGCAAGGAGAGCATGAAATGTTGGGAATCCTGCCCTTCTAAAGCCCAACAGGACAAATAACAGGGGTCTCCAGAGCTCTGAAGGAGGAAAGCAGGTTGCCTTTCACCCCAGGTCACTTTTTAGACCATTTTTTGAGGTTCAATTGAATTACCCATATCCTCACTGTATATATAATACATAAAGAGTTTTTACCAGAGTTTTTAGAGGGATTTTGGCCTGAAAGTCTAAAGCAGAGCTGGTCACCCTTGGCAAGAGTGGTAGCTCTCAAGAGTGATTCACCTGCCCCACCTGAGCCCTCATCTTAAGGGGGATGAATCACCCAAGAGGAGCCTCTTTGTCTCCCGTGGTTACAGGGGAAGCCACAGAGTGAACAGTTCAAATGGAGACATCCAAAATTCCAGCAGGCTGCTGGAACTCCCATGGGATGCTCAGCAGGAGGAGGGGTGGGCTCACTAAAACAGCAGCTTTGCAACCCTGAGGTCAAACACTTCAAACCTGCCCAGCAATTCCAGGAGCTCCACTTGAGGCTCTCTGCCCTTGGGACCAGCTGGTTCAGATCCACAGGTCACACCCACACACCCTCCCTAGATGCCTCCTGGGATGGTCCCTGTCCTGTCCCAGCTCCCCAGATGTGCCCAGCAATTGCTGGAGGAAGGGCAGAGAGGACAGAGCAGAGCCAGGAACCATTTAACAACTGAACAGCTGGAATGGTCTCCAGCTGCTGTCCCTGGGCATGGAGACATCTGGGGGGGAATCCGTGGCAGAGCACCTTCCAAATAAACCTCCTGAGATGAGCAATGCCAGAATATTGCCAGTGACAACCTTCCCAGGGCGGGAGTTTTACTGAGGAATACAAAACAATTGACTTTCTAGATGTAGCATGAGGTTTATTTATTGCAACTTTTGAAAGCACAGAACACAGACAGATGAAAGGCACCAGAGAGCCAAAATCATACAGTCACTACTATCCCCTTTTACAATCTCATTGAATTTACAAAGTGTGCAAGCCCAGTACAGTGTATTTATCCATCCCTACATGCAGCTGGTGCCCACAGTCCCTCCAGAATTATCTGTTCAGCAAATCCCACTGGGAATTTAAAACCCAAGTCAAGTATGTAGACAGCACATCCAGGACTAGTGCTTGCTGGGAGCTTCTGCATGCATAATGGTACAAAATATCAGAGCTTTTTGACATCTTCTGCTGTGTTACTGACAATTTAGAGTTACACAAAGAAGTAAATATTGAAGGGAAATAGCTGGAGCAGAGTTAAGGGAACTTTCAGCCTCGGATTGATGCTGCTGCCACACACCTCCTGTTAATCACCCACCATGCCACTTCCTAATCTGTGCCAGCCAGATGTATTTTAAATACTAAACTCAGGATTTCACTCCCACTGATCAGAAAGTCTTCCTCTGCTTGGCATGAATCCAAGTCCTCTTCCCTGAAATTACCACACTTCCTGCAAACCACGCTCCAGGCTGGATTTAGGCTCCACCGTTCTCCAGGTGAATTTGGCAGGACAAACTCTTCCTTTTGCAAATTGTGCCACGAAAACCTTGACTTGCACCACCAGTCAGATTAGAGGGGGTTTTTTAACAGGTTTATGAGCCTTTGGAGCAAATGCATGCATGAAATGTGTATTTTGATGACGAAGGACTGAACCTTCCTGTCTGGAATTTAACCTTTCATTTCAGGGTCTGAGGGTCTGCTGTCTCTGAACACACCCTTGGTGGGCACTTTAGCACCATGTCAAAGAGCAAAGCTCGGAGAAGCACAGGCACTTCTACTGGAGAATGAAATCAAGGGTGGTACAACACCAGTCAGATCAAATCCTTTGAAAAATAGTGCATAAATATCAAGCCTTGGTGTGGTTATTGCACTGCTCAGGTAATTATCCGCCCCTGTGGCCCCAGAAATCTGCCTTTTGGATTTCTGCAGAAGGATGATGGAAATGCTGAATAGAAATAAAGATTTATTGAATCAAAGCAACTCTACTGTGTGTTTTAAGACATATTTATAAGCAGCAGCTGCAGCAGCGATTATGATAAATTTAATATTCAGAGTTCATTTCATGATACAGAAATAAAATGAATAATCCATCAATATAAATTGACTTGAGATGAATATCAAATTGCCAAATCTTTAGAGCAATTCTGTTGGCTAATCTGCATGAGCATGATCTGGATTAAAGGGATCTGTGTGGTTCAGCATTAACCCACAGGGGTAAATCTGGCCTTAAAATGAGATACAGAATATTAGGCAGCTCACAGAAGTGTCTTAAAGACTTCTTTGCCCACATGGCCACTGCCATTGGGAGCTCTGCCCCTGTGAGCTGTTTGCCTTGTTCCTCTAAACTCTAAAACCAGGTCTCAAATACCTCAGAGAGCTGGGAAAGCAGGTGGACAGTTACAGACATGGAATGGACCCCATGACATGGGTGTTTAACAAGACCCCGTGTCTGACCTCCTGAGGCACTTTTAGAAATGTCACTGCATGCCTTCACACTTCTTCAGGGGCCTAAATACACTTGCAAATCTCCCTTTAATATTTTTAAATACTTTTAAGCATGCCTCTCCATGTTCATTAATGTGAGATGAGCAGATGCACAACCAGGCAGAATCCCATTTCCCCAAGGTAATCCTTTCTCATTTAGAACAGGCAAAATGGAGGGAATTAGAACAGCATTTATGAAAAAAAAAAAAAAAAGAAGAAGAAGAAGTTGTAAAGCTATTTGAAATATCAAGACAAATGCAAATGAGGTGTAATCCTTTGTGCTTGAGCAGGGGTGGTTGGTGGTGAGGTGGTGATTCCTACAAGCTCTTTTGATTACAAGGCAAGTAGAAACTGGAGAACAGAAATGTGGAGCCTTGGAGCTCACCTGCCTGCTCTGGTTTTTGGTTACAGTGGGGTTTTGCTTCCTCACTCTACAAGTTTCACCGAGAACAAGCGCTTCCCAACCCCAGAGGGGGCTGAGTAAACCCCTATTAACCCAACAACAGCGATTCCCCGTCCCTCATCCCCCTCTCCCCACGTGTGGATGAGGAGAAATAGATAGGATTGCATTACCTCTGTCATTTTGGGCTTCCTGGAGCTGGCTGGGACCAGCCTGCCTGCCTCCGGACGGGGAGCCGTGGCCATGGTGTAGGTCTCCTTGCTCACCTTCTGCTTGGACCTCAGGAGGGACAGGGCTGCCTTGGTGGAGATCCCGGGCAGGTTGGGGTTGTAGAGGCTGATGCACCAGCTGGCATAAACCGAGGAGCGTCGATCCACTTGCTGGATGTGATTTGGCTTGATGTAGTTTAAATAGCACCAACTGACATTAGTGGTTGTGTGGAGGCTGGGGAACTGAAGTACCTTCTTCGTGTCTGTACCTTCTCGAGACTTCATTGCACTCTGGGTGCCCTCGGACGGCGGGGCAGTGCTCGGGGGGTTCGGTGGAGACGGCTCCACCTGTTCTTTGGAGTCTTCTTTCTTCACGGGTTGCAAAGGTGCCTTGCTGAGGAACTGTTTGCCAGCTGGCTGCTCATACTCTTCCAGTGCCTCAAAGCTTGGAGAACCTGAATGGGACACAGCCTGCTGCAAACTGCTCGGGGTTTCCTTTGGCTCTGACTGCTCTGTGGACAAACTAGGTGGTGCTTCAACCTCGACCCTGTCCTGGCTTTCCGCAAGGAAGTGAGATTTCTCCTGCTTTTTCCCTTCCTCTATTGCACTGGGGGGCTTCACCACTTCCAACTTCTCTTCTGCTTCAGACACTTCCTCCTCTTTCACTCTCTTCTGCTGTTGTGTCTCCATCGTCAGCTCCAAGCTGCCGGCTGGGGAGAGCATCCTTTTGCTTCCCCCGACCGTAGCTGGGCCCCCTTCCAGGCCGAGGACGCTGTCGGAGGGGCAGGTGAGGGGCATGTAGCCCTTGCGCTCGGGCAGGGGCAGGGGCACCCTCAGGTAGGGGCTCTGGAAAAGGCTCCTCTGCTCCTCCGTGATCATCTGGGCCAGGTCGAAGCCCAGCCCGTGGACGTCGGCGCTGCACACCAGGGCACCCTTGGGCGGGCGGTCGTTGAATTTGGGGAGGACAATGGTGGAGGAGCTGCACTGGGACTGGGTGACCAGGATCTGGGAGAGGGTGGTGTACATGGCGCTGCCGTAGGACGGCATGTTCGTCTGGATGCGCACGGGCACCACCAGGGACACCATCGGCTCCGAGCGCGGGGGGACGACCAGCTGGGTCACCGTCACGGACACCGAGGGGCTGGCAGTGCAGGTCAGAGGGTGCAGCCTGCTCTCAGAGTCGTACTCTGTGCACGGGGACAGGCTGGAGGCTCCTGCTGCCGGGAACAAACTGGATTTGAGCTGTGGTAAATGTCCACCAGCTTCCCCTGGCAAGTGGAGAGCAAACTGAGACTGGAGAGGCAGAAAAAAGGCTGAGGGGATGGGAGAGGAGCCAGGGTAGTGCACGGGCAGGAACGAGGGATGCCTGAAGGACACCTCGGCAGGGTGAGACATCAGTGGCGGAGCGATGTGGAGCGGGCCCGGGTGGATGAGTGTCTGTGGGAGAGGCAGCGGCGGGGTCTGGAATATGGAGGGAGGGATCTGGGGCATGGAGAACTGAGCAGAGAGGATGTCAGACATGGTGTGTGCAGCAAAGAGCTCTGCAGACTGCCCTGGCTGTGGCAGGAGGTGCTGGTAGGGGAATATGGAGACCTGCGGGGCCAGGAACTGCTTCTCGTGCAGCGTCAGCTGTGGGACGGGGTGGTGGAACACCTGCAGGGCCTCCGTGTAGGGCGGGCTGTAGGTGGGCTCAGGGCTGTCCTTTGGCTGGCTCTTCTCACTGGGGTAAGTCCCATGAGAGGGTAGAGGGGGTGAAGAGCTCGGCTGATGGGGCAAACTGGTGGAAGGAGATTTACTTGAGGAAGGAGCTGGATCTTCTGTCTCTGTCCAGCCTGTGGGAGCCGGGTCTGGGTCGTGCTCTGGGTGCCTGGTGAGGGACGCCTGCCGGACCAGGAAGCATTTCCTCCTCTCCTGGGAAGCCGAGGAGCTCGAGGGGCCGGGGGTCGAGGCAGGAGTGGACGACAAGCTCCCGTAGTCAAACGATTTGCTGCGTGTCTCCGACATCTGGGAAGGGTGGGACACGTTGGGTGTCTGCTCAGAGGCAGATCTCCGCATTTCCCTGGAGTGGTGATGGTGGCTCGGGACCATCAGCATGTGTGAGCCGACGCCAGGAGGCTTCGGGTGGGACTCGGAGGGCTGGCTGCTGGGCTCTGGCTTGCTGTGATCATCCCGATCGAAGGACACGGAGTGGCTGGAGCCGTGGGAGACGCTGCTCTCCTGACTCGGGCTGCGGGTGAGAGACACGGACTCGAAGCTGGACTCCCCGGAGGACTGAGCCATCTCCGCCAGCCGGAGCCGCTTCTTTTTGGGTGGGAGTTTCTCTGCAGGGAGCTGGGAGAGGGTCTGGCTCCTCTGCGGCCACTGGAATTCCTCTGTTTTCTCTGGCTCTTTTGGAGGAGGTTCTGGCTCTGTTTCTGGCCTGTCGGGCTCTTCTGTGACCAGAATCTCCGGCACCTGGATGTTGTGCTGCCGGACCAGCCGGGGCTGCAGGGAGTGGGGCGGGCGGCTGTGCTGGGGCGTCGGCTGCGGCGGGAACTGGGACAAGGGTTTGTCTTCTTCCAAGCTGCTCGCCTGCTCGATGGAGTCAGACTTCTCAAAGGAGCTCGTGTGCTGGATGACAGAGATCTCCTTGGAGGTCGTTCTCCTCTCCTTGCCCTCCCCGCTCGAGGCCGGTTTGGTGTTCCTGGGATGGAAGGTGGCACTGACGTCAGAAGGGGCGGATTTACCCGGATCTGCTGGTGACTTCATGGATTCACGGGTCAGGTTCAGAGCGACATCTGACGACGCCGGGTTTGCAAACTGAGCCCCTGGCCCGGCGCTGGAGGAGGGGGTGTCAGACACTTCAAAAGCTGGAGGTTCCTCGTCGTCACCAAGACTCTTCTCCTTCCGCCTTTTGCGGAGCGGGGTGAGCTCCAAAGTGCTCCCCAGCTTGTAATGCATCATCTGGGGCCACGGGTCGGGATCTGCAGCGCCTTTCTCGGTCTCTGAAGAGGGGTGGGAAGCGGAAGAGCGAGGCTTGGAGAGCTGCAGTTCTGAGCAGTAGTACTTCTTATGGGCTTCATAATTGTCCCTTTTCTTGTAGCGAGCACCGCACACGTTGCACTCGTACATGAACCCTTTCACCTTGGGGCCCTTCCGTGACTTTTTGGTAAGATCGCTTTCCTTGGTTTCAGGCTCCTCGGGAGGTTTGGAAACAGTTTCTTTGTTGGCAGAGCCGACCTCCTCCGAGACGTATTCCACTCCCAAGGGCAGCTCAATAGCTGGTTGTCGTTTCAGCGTTCGAGGGTGAGAAGAAAACGCTTGACTGCGGCTTAAGACTTCAGGCTCCATGATGTGATCATCAAATGAGTAGCTACCTCTAAAGGTGTGTGGGGAGCTTATAGTGCATGCAGCAGAAGGCATTGAGTGGCTTCTTAGGAGAGGCACTGTCTCTGTGGCACTGTGGGATTGCTGAAGTGACAACAATGATTGTTCGGGCTTAATTTTTTCACCGTGGGATGCCAACACTTTGGAAGCATCCAACTGGCTACTGGAACCAGACTTGATATCGAACTGGAACGGTTCTCTATATACACCAGACTTTGGAGATTCGATGCTGCTACGTCTAGATAAAGAGCTTCTTCTAGGCTTAACACTATCTATTTCACTGGTATCTACAACAGCTTCGTTAATTGTAATTAGCTTAGTGATGTGTTCAATCACCTGTGTTCTAGGCACAGACAACGGGACCATGCTGGGCTTCTCATCCGTGGACAGGTGTGGAAACCCCTGGGTGGTGTTGGCAGCCAACGCCGCCGTCCTTTGCCCGATTCTCCCACACTTCCCAAAAATAATCTCTGCATAAGATTTGGCGTTGGTGTTCGGGGGGCTGATCTGCTGCTCTGCACTCTCTGACCTGGAGAAGTATCCTGACTCGGTGCTGCCTTTGCTGCCGGGGCTCAGGAAGGCCTGTTCATCGATCACCTTCTTCCTCTCGCTCAGGCGGAGCGCGAGTTTCTGCTTGATCGTGTGGGTGTCCTCGGATTTATGGCTCAGGGCGTGGTCTGACGAGGGCTCCACGAACTGGCTGCTGTCCTCCAGGGACTGGGACATGCTGGAATGGGACAAGGAACACCGGTCGTGGCTGGAGCCTTGGCTCCCTGCACTCAGCAAGCTGCTGGACAGCAGGCCGTGCTTCTGCCTGGGGGAGAGCTCGACCGAGTGCCCCGACATCGCGCCCGTCTCCTCCTCCGAGTCCGTGCTCTCCCCTTCCGTGGGCTCCTCGAAGTCCTCCCCACCGATCCTCTCCATCTCCAGGCTCGATGGATACATCTCTGCTCCGATCCCTGAGGCCAGCCCAGCTTTTATCCGATGAGCGTGAGATTTCCTATGTTTGTACAGATTGCTCTTAGTCTTGAAAGAGAAGCCACATGGAATGCAAGGGTACGGCCTCTCGCCCGTGTGCGACCTGATGTGTTTCTGGAGCACGCTCGGCTTCGCACAGGGCCTGCTGCAGTACTGGCAGATGTACTTGCCTGGTTTTTGGGGTTTCTTTTCCTTCTTGTGCACCTCCTCGGCCTGTTTCAAGGAAACCTGGGAAGGGCGAGGGATGTAGACCTTTTGAACGGACGGCATGTCCTCTCCGGGAATGATCTGCGAGTGGGAAGGCAGGAGCTGGCCGTGGTGAGAGTGGAGCCCGGGTGATGAGAAGGAGCCAGAGGGTCCCGGTCTCACTGGATCGACTAGCTGCCACGTGGGACCCTCGAGGACATGCTCTGGTTTCCCCGGGGACATAAATGCTGGTGACAGTGCGTGCTGCTGAAGCTGCGAGAGGTGGGGAGGGTGTTCGAAAGAGGAAGGCTTGGGTTGCTTCTGATGTCCAGTCTTCTCCTGAGACTCCTCTCTTGGAACGGGCAGAGGGCCAGAAAAGTGCTGCTGCGATATGATATCTCGGAGAGGGGTTCCTTGGGAAGGAGCAGAGCTGCCCTGGTACGTAGTTGTGGATGAAATACTGGCTTGGAAAGCCTCTCCTTTGGGAAGCCTCTGTCTTGGACTTTCCTCAGCCTTTTTTGTGCTCTTCTGGCTTTGTTCAGGATCCATGACCTTAAAAGGGTCTCTGAATGCTATTTTGGGAAGGTTTTGGCAGGCTTCATTTACGAATAATAAAGGTCTCCTCTGTAGATTCCCTGTTTTGCCTGCATTTGCTACGGAGCTGGAGCCGCCAGGAGATGGTTGTTGATTTAAGATTTTACTAAAGTGTCACTAGTTGCTATTTGATTCAAAAAAAAAAATGTTTCAAGGTCAATAAAGTTCACATTGGTAACACATGACAAACTACTTCAAAGAGAGAAAACTTTCCAAAACTTTTAGTCCAAATATTTTCCTTGTGAACTTGGTTAAGGCTTTAAACCTTGCCATTTTATTTCAGTTGACAGTGGCAAGCCTTCAAAGTCAAGATGCAACCCACAATGTGTCTCTTGTTTGTTATGCAAACCTTTGAAAACTTGAGACTTTAGTGCTCATCTCATAAGGATCTTTTTCTTTTTTTTTTTCCCGTGCAAGGAAAATAACACTGAATGGTGTATGTCCCCCTGTGTCTTCCTTCTGTTCCACTTTTGAGTTCAAAAGCCTTGGAAAAGTATTTCCCACATTTCTGTAATTACATCCAAAAGAAAAACAAACAGAGAAAAAAAATTATTTCAGCTTTTGTATTTAAGTAATTAAATGCTGCTAATTCCGTGGAGGATAACAATAAATATTTTGCACAAAAATAATTCAGAATAACTAACTGATTGTCTCCCATTCACAAGACATTATTTTTAATGGCAATCTAAACATAAATTGTACTCAGTCAAACCTCAGGGACTCAGTTTAATGCACACATGACCTGGCTCTGTGCAGTAACCAGAGACAGGAACTTGAAACACAGACAGTTTGGAAAAATGTATTAAAAGGATTTCAAACTCGAATTCCTTCTAATCTCCTGCAAACATTTAGGGGTTTAAAATTGTTGTAATTATATTTCCCTTCCAAACTGACTACACAGGAACGCTGCCCGACTCCAAAGCCTTGTGCAGCACATCCATTCACTGACAAACAAGCAAATCTTTGCTGCATAAAATCCTCTCCTGAGCTCACAATAATCTCCAATGTCATTTCCAGCAAAAGCAGGTAAAGAGGAAGCACACACAGGCTTTTACTGAAATGCTGCCTCTTTAATTTCCTGCCTTTTGTCACCAAACAATGGTGCAAAATCCAATTTCTGTGGCATATTTCATAGAGGGGAGTATCAAAATTGGCTGTTTCTGAAGGGGGACCATGAGTGTGGATGGAACCAATAACACCCTTTACCCTTGTCAGCAAATACAGCTGATGAGGAGACACTCAGGGAGGAAACACTCTGATTGCACTGGAATAAAACAGCAGCTCCAAGAGATGGACTAGAAATGAGTGGGATACTCCTAAGGAAAATAAGGATGGCGCTTTTTTAAGTGCAGAAAATTGATATGTGTGGTTTCCAATGAGAAAAGATCTCTGGTCCTTCTCTGGGAAGCTCCTGGCTGCCTCAGGATGCAGTCCCTGCTAGGACAGTTTAATGAGGGGACATTGCTCCAAGCCCTGAGCTCCCCCCCTGCTCTGTGCAGGGGGAGGGAGCCTGGATGGGGCTGCAGGGCCAGCCCAGCACTGAGACTGAGACTGGAGCTCTGCAGTGGCCCAGCTTCATCCTGAGGAGCACCAGTGAAGAGCCAGCAGGGGAGGCTGTTGGGTTCAACACAGTCCCCCCAGGATCCCCCACTCCTTATCCATTCCTACAGCCCTGCACTGCCCACACTCCATGACAATGAGACAGGGGCTGTAAGGTGACATAATTTAATTTATACTCCCTGCAGTCCATGAGAAAAGGGACATGGGGTATACAGTGATTTAGTTCAATTCAGCAGAGTCTAAAGATGTAGCAACACCCTGGGACACATCACGACCAACAAGACTTCACCAAACTGTCCAAAAACTGTCTGTTCTTTGGACAACTCACCTTAGACAGCCAAAAGTCAGGGTACAAGTCCTTGGACACAACCCCCTGTACCATCCCTGACACAGGCAGGTGCCAACGAGGGACAAAACAGGGGCAATGCCTCCCACATTAAGGTCTCAGTTCTGGGAGATTTTTTTGCCCTGAGATCCCATCTCTGATTAGTGGCTTCTCTTCCTGGCCAGTTGTGACACTCAAATTTAGGGAACTGTACAGAAAATCAGTCCTACCCTTAAACATCACCTCCTTTTCCCCAAACACAGGCTCTGCTCCCCTCCAGCACGAGCTTCACATCTGTCCAGGACCTGCAGAGCACCTGCTCTTGCCCTGACTTGCTGAGAAAGTGCCTCATGTTTATGGGCTTGTTGCTCTGAGGAGGAATTCATTACATTTTGAACCCCCTGTTTAGTTTTGGCTCCTCAGTGCTGACTAACACCAGCCATGGTCTGGGCTGGACTCAGAGCACTGCACTTCCAGCACAGCACTAACTCAAGATCAAAGACACTGTGGAGCAGATTTATGATGTTGATTTTTGCCCAAGCTGCTGTTCTTTGCCCCACTCACAACACACACTTTGCAAAGTGGATTTAGCAGAGGCTTTCTCAGCAAGCACAGAGTGAAAGCTGCCTCCCACGAGCTCCAACACTCACATGTCAGAACTCCCAGCTCCAGAGTGCCTGAAAAACATCTTAATGCTGTGTTTTCCCCTATGGGCTCCATATCAACTCCTAAGTGTGCAACAATCAGGGTTGCAAGGAAGCTCCTTGAGATGATTCAACATCACCCAAATGCTCAGCCCACCTGAGGAACACATGGGCCACAGCTGGCTGTGGAGGAGCTCTGCAGGAAAGTTAATAATCCAAGAACTGGTCAACAAACAATCCCACCTGCTGCCTCCAGCAGCCAGCAGGGCCATTCCAGGGCACTTCAGGCCACTTTGGACAGATTTTTTTCCATTACTGGAAATGAGACTCCTGGAATGGCAATGGCAAAGGATAACTCTCCTGGTGGATGCAGTTAATCCAGGTTGACACCCCTCCAAGGAAAATTGAACAGTGCAACATTAAGTGGCAGAAAAGATGAAGCCCAGGAGGGTTTCTCCACTCTGAGGTGTGGCAGAGGAAGGGAACAAGCTCCCAAAAAGCTGGTTGAAGATGTCCTGCCCAGCTCAGATACGACCCAGAGTAGCTGAGCAGTGTCTCACTGCACTCCATCAGAGCAGGGATCTGGTTCCTGCTGCTCTCCCTGTGCCTGGGACATCCCTCCAGCTGGCAGAGAGCACAGGGCTGGCGTGGTCATCCCTCCCCAGAGCTCACAGGCAGCTTCCTGCTGGCTCCTCCTGGAAAGCCAACGGGACTAACGGCTGGAAAAACCTACTCTTCTTTTTCTTCCTCATTTTTCTTCCAGTTTCTGTTCTCTTCACCTCAGAATCTCTCTTCAGACTTCAGCCTGCCAATATTTATTACATCTTCCTGATTCTCCCCTCTTTTCTCAGAAAAGGCTCATCTTTTGGTTTTACTTTCACCTCCTCCTCATGACCTGCAGTTTCTTCTCTGCCACGTGCTCTGTTTCTACTGGGGCACTTGGGGAAGAGGGGACTGAGGGCAGAGCTCAGAGGGGGCTGCAGCTCCTCCCCAGGGGCCTCTCCGATCTCTGCTCTGGGGGAGCAGGGACAGCACCCAGGGAACGGCTGGAGCTGTGTCAGGGCAGGCTCAGGGTGGATCTCAGGCAAAGGTTCTTCCCCCAGAGGCTGGTTGGGCACTGCCCAGGCTCCCCAGGGCAGTGGGCACAGCCCCAAGGCTGCCAGAGCTGCAGGAGGGTTTGGACAATGCCCTGAGGGCCAGGGTGGGATTGTTGGGGTGTCTGTGCAGGGCCAGGGGTTGGATGCATGACCCTTGTGGGTCCTTCCAACTCTAGGTATTCTCTGATTTTATGATTCTAGTTAGTGGTCTTGCCATGGCCATGGTCCAGACTCATGTTATGACTTGATTCCAGCTCCATCCCTTCAGCCCAGGGGCAGGGGAGGTCACTGCCAGTGCTGTGCCTTTGGTACAACTGTGATCCCATGGACAGGCTGAGGGAGCTGAGATCCCAGAGGATTTTACAAAGGATACTGAAGCACCTTATCCCAGTGGTCACGGCCCCAAGGCTGCCAGAGCTCCAGGAGGGTTTGGACAATGCTCTGAGGGACAGGGTGGGATTGTTGGGGTGTCTGTGCAGGGCCAGGGGTTGGGCTGGATGATATATTTGTGTCCTTCCAACTCTGGAGACTCTGTGATTCTACAATTCTCCACTCCTTTTGCTCTCCCTTCCCACGTGTTCTGCTCTGCTCTCTCAGTACAAGGGCAGAGCTCCAGCCCCGTGCACGGCACTGGCACAGCAACAGCAGAGCTTTAAGGAACAAGTCCCATGGATTACATGGCACATGGTTTCCAGCTGCTCCCATTGCATGTCTGTGGCTGAATCCAAAGCACAGGCACTAAAACTGGGGATTCCAGCTCTTATTTCCATTTAAACACCATTTCTTAGGGTTGCACTTGAAATGCAGTGGAGCGAGCAGGACCAGGAACTGTTCCATCCCCAGGGAGGAAACAAAGGCTGCCACCCTGCTGGAAGGAATCAGGGACAGGATGCCTTCTGATTGTAATGGGACTAGAATTTTACCCCTAAGCCTGAGATAAAATGCTCAGAAAAATGCTCTTTTAGGAAGTCACAGCTGTTGGTGTTCTGAATTACCTTATTATGGCTGCAATGGATTCCTGCAAGCAGGCCCAGGCACACAGTCCTTCCCAGCCCTGATCCTCACCCAATCCTCCTAAAGGAGTTCTCCTAACCATTGCCAAACCTTAGACTGGTCCCTCTGCCTGGGACTATCACCACATTTATGCAGCCATGCCCCCAAACAAGCTCTTTCCCATCAGATTTGGGATTTGAGACCCTGATAAATGGGAAGAGGCTGTGCCTGACTCCTGAGCTCCAGGTGGGAACAGCTCTGAAAAGACATCAGGGCTTTCTCTACCCTGTGTTGGCCTCCAGAATTCATTCCTGTCAAGTGACATGTGGAAAACTGCAGTGCTTGGCTTTCTCTCACTTGTCTTTTGTTTCCAGGACACTGAAACATCTCATTACTGGGGATCCTTAAATCTTGCTGGTGGCAAAATCCTCTTGTATGTGACACTCAAGCAAAGGGGGTATTTTCTCTGCTGCCTGGTCCTGTCCCAGCCAGATCAGGATCCAGTGGGATTAGTGGGAAGCTATTACAGCTCTGCCTTTTCTGTACCATTCCAACCAGAACAGCATTTTCCTCCACACACCAAATTTTAACCCGGTTTTAAGGCTTGTGTGGTGCCTGAGAAAATCCACCTTGTTTATTGCCCATGATAACTTTTAAGACAAATTTTAGACAAATTGAACTAATGGCCAACATATTTGACACGTGTTAAATATAATATGTATATAACTAAATATATGTTAAATATACTTTAAAATCTCACTTGTGCAGTGAACTCAGCACAGCACAAATTCTTGCTGAGGGACAGGTACAGCTCCTCCTTTACTGGCAGCCACTAAAATATCCTGCCCATGGAAAAACCACATTCAGCATTTACCCCTTTTTAATTTAAATCAATGTGGAGAGACACAGCTGTGGGAAAACAGATCCCTTCTGTCAGGAACTCATGGTTTTCTTACAAAAAACCTGCAAGTCCATGTCTAAAAGCAGATGAGGTGCTGGGCCAAGCACAGGGTGTAGGGTTTGCTGCTACCTGGGGGTCATGGTCTTTGCAACCAGATCCCAAATTAGCTTTGAACAAAAGGGCAGTGCCCATAAATAAAGTGACTGATGACTGAGAGGGATTTACAATGCAAAGAGCAGGCAGCAGCAGCAGATCTCCTCTAATTACCTCTTGTAACTCGACTCAGTAGCATGAAAATGCTTCTGCAGCACCCACAAGGCAAAAGTTTCTCAAATATATTGGAAAAAACAGCAAAGTAAAGTGGACAAACAGAAAAGCAAGTCCTGTTCCCAGGTGGAATCCACTGCAAAGGGCAATGAACACAGCCAGGGTAAGGCAGGAGGGAAAAAACAGAGATTACTCACAGTGGACTTGGGAGTCTGGAATTTTGAGAGTCTCTCTCTTTTATTTGCCCACGGTTTAGTTCAGTCTGGAAAAGAAAGAGCACGTTGGAATCTGGTGTGTGTGTTAACAGGCCATCTCAGCAGTGAGCACACAGGACTTAGAGCAGGTGCCCTGATGGGGAGGATTGCCTGGTAACCAAAACAGCAACACAAACTCAGCCCCAACAGCTGGAGAGCCCTTGGGGACCTCCCTCAGCATGTTTACCCTGAGGGTGATGTGCACGCCTGCAGAAAACACATCTCTGGGGATGGTCCCCCTCCTGGAGCAGCTATTCCTTCCCCTGGACCAGGGATCTCTCCTCCTGGACCAGGTTTTTCTCCTCCTGGACCAGGTTTTTCTCCTCCTGGACCAAGTATTCCCCCTCTTGGAGCAGGTATCCCTCCTCTTGGACCAGGTTTTATTCTTCCTGGAGCAGGTATTCCTTCCCCTGGACCAGGCATTCTTCTTCCTGGACCAGGTTTTTCTCCTGGACCAGGTGTCTCTCCTCCTGGACCAGGTTTTTCTCCTGGAGCAGATATCCCTCCTCCTGGACCAGGTTTTTCTCTCCCCTGGACCAGGTAACTCCTGAACCAGGTATTCCCCTCCTGGACCCTGTTTTTTTCCTGGAGCAGTGTCCCTCCTCCTGGCCCAGGCTGCCAGGGCACCAGAGCCTGGCTGGTGTCAGCACAGGCAGCTGCAGTGTGGACAAAGGAAAAGCTCCACACCCTGGCACAGCTTTCAGGTCTGCTCAGGGACTGGGCACCCAGATCAGCACCCAGGTGCCACAGCCTTTCCTCCAAAGCTCCTACTTAGTCTCGAGTTTTGCATCTAGAGCAGCTTCAGTTTTAAGTAAATCACTCAGTTGCTCCACATTTACCTTCCACAAACCTCTAAAAAGATGAACAACTAACTAACACCTCCTAAGACAACCAACCAACACCTCCTAAGACAACCAACACCTCCTAACACAACCAACAAACACCTCCTGACACGTCTCCTGTGAGGATGGGCTGAGAGAGCTGGGGGGTTCCCCTGGAGAAGAGAAGGCTCCAGGGAGAGCTGAGAGCCCCTGGCAGGGCCTAAAGGGGCTCCAGGAGAGCTGGAGAGGGACTGGGGACAAGGGATGGAGGGACAGCACACAGGGAATGGCTTCCCACTGCCAGAGGGCAGGGACAGATGGGACAGTGGGAAGGAATTGTTGTGTGTGAGGGTGGGGAGGCCCTGGCACAGGTTTCCCAGAGAAGCTGTGGCTGCCCCTGGAATCCCTGGAAGCGTCCAAGGCCAGGCTGGACGGGGCCTGGAGCAACCTGGGACAGTGGAAGGTGTCCCTGCCCATGGCAGGGGGTGGAATGAGATGAACTTTAAGGTCCCTCCCAACTCAAACCACTCTGTGATTCACATGTTTGACTCCAACACGTGCAACATCTGCTGAGCTACCGTGGCCTTGCTGGGGTGGGGAGACAATCCAGTGCTAAATTCAAGTGACCTGGGTTCAATTCCCACTTTGGTTACACATTTCCTGTGTGAAACTGGGCAAGTCACCTCATTTACGGTCTGTGTGAGTCCCTGTTGCTAAAAAGGGGACACTTCCTCCTTCCCCAGATGTGATGTGAGTCACCCATGAATGTCTGTGGGGCCCACGGATACCACGGGAAGGGAGAGACCCACGGAGATAAACAGGGATCCATCTAACTAGGAACAGATGGGAAGACATCCAGCAGACTTTCCCTGCTCATTAAAAAGTCTGGGATTGAAGGATTGAATGCTGTGCTTATTCACTTTTCCTTGGAGCCCACGTGGTTTCAGCAACTTTCTTCTCACCCTTCCAGCAAAGGGCCCCCCGAGGAAATCAGATGAACAGACCCAGCCCTGCCCTCAGCCAGCAAGGCCCGAGTAAAGGGTTAAGGAATGGATTTCACAACTTCAAAGAGGTTTTCCAGAAAAGCCCTTGAGTCAGAACAAGGAAATTATTGCAAAATCTGCATATTTTAGAGCTAAATATTCCCAGCAATATCCTCATCAAAACTGGAAGGGGAAGCAAAGCAGCGAGCCCTGTGCAGGCTGAGGAGCAGCAGCAGCAGAAAGGCACCACCAGAGCTCCCTCCATCCTGCTCCCACTCCCAAACCACAGGACACAGCCTGCCTTGGAGGTCAAAACTCAGTTCTTCCCCATCCAGGCAGACCCAGCTCTCACACAGCCTCCCCTGTGCTCCTGGGCCAGCTCATGGCTGCTCCATTTCCACCATTCAGCCCAACTGGGATTTGAATCCAGGCTCCTGTAGACAGGCAGGGCATGCCAACACACTCACATGTTCCACAGGGGTTGTCACAGAATAAATATAGAATATATTTATATAATATATATAAAATATATAATATATAATAAATATACAATAATTTATTATATGTAATATCATAAATATAAAAATATTTATTACATATATAATTATACATAATTAATTACATACAATACATATACTATATTAATATATAGTATAAATATAGTTATATATTTATTTAACGAGTAATAAATATATTTATATATTTTATTGATATATAACAAATCTGTTATGTATAATTAGATTATATAAGTATTATAATAAAATCAATATATATAATAAATCTAATAATTTAAATACATAATAAATACATATTTATTATAAAACTAATCCTGTTTTCTTGTAAACAAAACTCCAGAAAACCACTTTCTTTAGCAATGTCTAAGATGACCCTCAAGAACTATTCAACCCCCTGTGACTGTGAGGAGGGATTCTGAGCATCACCACCACATCTCCTCTCTGCTGCTGACCCTTCTCACACACTCAGCAGTGCAAGAAAGCAATTCTTTAATATTTTAAAACCACACCTGCACAATGATTCTCTCAAAATTCATCTGGATTGAACACTCCAGACCTGCCAAAGCCAGAGTGGGAAGGCAGCTCTTGGGGAGCTGGTGACCTCATCCCAGGTAACGTGCCTTGCAGGCAGCCCAGGCAGGAATTGCCTTTCCCTGTGTTCCCCCGCAGAGACTTTGGCTAAACCCATGTGTTGAGAAACCTTCCTAAATGTTTCCACAGAGTTTCAAACCACAGGAGTGAAAAAAAAGAAGGAAAGGGACAACTCCAGTTCAACTGGAGTTTCTGATTCCTGCTCAAACTCCTGATTGCAGGGTGGGGCAGTGGGGAAGAGGGTCAGGCAGTACCACAGGCCTGCTCTCAGGCTTTGGAAAGCTCAGCTGAAAAGGCTCCCCTTGACCCTCCCCTGACTTAGTGCTGAGCTTTTCCTCAGGGAAAGCCTTGCCTTTCCTCCGTGGATGCACACACAGCCCATGGATGCACACACAGCCCATGGATGCACACACCACTCCATGGATGGACACACAGCCCATGGATGCACACACAGCCCAGGGATGCACACACAGCCCAGGGATGCACACACCACTCCATGGATGGACACACCACTCCATGGATGGACACATCACTCCATGGATGGACACACAGCCCATGGATGCACACACAGCCCATGGATGGACACACAGCCCATGGATGGACACACAGCCCATGGATGCACACACAGCCCATGGATACACACACAGCCCATGGATGCACACACCATGTCTGGACACTCTCCCTGTGGTTTATTTTGGCTGCCCTCTGGCCATTCCCTTCTCCATCTGCCTTGTGCAAAAGCCAACCAGTCCATGGACACACAGTGGAGGTAAAATGCACACAGGCAGATTCCAGAATATATTTTTATAAAGATTATTTTTCTATGTGAGAAACAAATCTTGCTTCAAGATGAAGGGCAGAGAGCACTCCCAAGGGCCAGACACTGAGATGGAGTGAGCTCCTTCCATGTCACTGGCCCCCAGGGTCAGGAATTTGATCCTGGCTCCTTTCATTTACTGGTGTCAGAGTCGCCCCAGGTGCTGCGAAGTTGGAGGGTGAGGATGTGTCTGAATAAGTCACTGCCCTGAGGAACCCACTCCTCCCACTGGCTGTGAGCTCAGGGGGTGCCCTGGAGCAGAGGGAAGGGCACTGGGGAAGCTGAACAAAGACAGATGAACCACAACAGGGGTCAGGCTGCCAAAATGTTAAAAACAGATAACAGGGCAACTTTCTGACAGCAAGGCTGTCTCGTCCTGGGGCTGCAGGCTGAGGAGGTCTGTGAGCAGCTCTGGGGAGAGGATGGTCCCAGCCAGGTTGGTTTGCAGAGACAGCCCAGGTCACAGAGGGGACATTTTGCACGTGTGGGAGTCTGGCTCACCACACACAGCTCAACAAGCCCTATGCAAATACACCCCATGGAGCCACTGCAGGCAGGGCCTCAGCTGCACCTGAGGAGCAAAATTCACAGTACAGTAACACAGCAGTGATTTTAGAGAAAAACAGACCTAAATCAACCACTGAGGTGGAAAAAGGTTTGTCCCAGCACTTTTCATATTTCACAGAATCCCAGGACATGCTGAGCTGGAAGGGACCCCCAAGGACCATCCAGTCCAACCCTCAGCCCTGCACAGGCCCAGCCCCAAGAGTCCCCCCCTGCGCCCCAGATGATCAGCCAAACCCTCCTGCAGCTCTGGCAGCCTTGGGGCTGTGCCCACTCCCGGGCAGTGCCCAACCAGCCTCTGGGGGAAGAACCTTTGCCTGAGATCCACCCTGAGCCTGCCCTGACACAGCTCCAGCCATTCCCTGGCTGCTGTCCCTGCTCCCCCAGAGCAGAGCTCAGTCCCTGCCCCTCCTCTGCCCCTGCCCAGGCAGCTGGAACTGCACTGAGGTCTCCCCTCGGTCTCCTCTGCTCCAGCTGAACACACCAAGTGCCCTCAGTGTCCTCACACAGCTTCAAATCCAGGCCCTTCCCCATCTCTTTGCCCTCCTTTGGACACTCTCCAATGGCTTCAGATCTATTCTTATATTGTGGTGCCTCAAACTGCCCCAAAATCGCAGGTGAGGCCACAATGACACCCAGCAAGTGCCAGGTCCTGGTTCCTGCTCACATACCTGGACTGTGTTGTCCATAAGGGACCATTCTGGAACCTCCTCTCTCATGGAATCCAGGAGAACAGCTCATGGAGGGAGGGGTTTCTCAGCAAATTAGATGGCCAGTTAATTACCACACAAAGCTGCCCTGACTGACAGACAAGAGGCAGCAGCAGAAGTCAGGACTGTGCAATAACACCCTGCAGAGTGTTCTCCAGTGATTACAGATGCAGACTTTACCACTCGCAACTTAGACCCCGTTCCAGACTATGCAAATCTTGTACAGTTTTCATAGAAACACATAAATATTAAGGTTGGAAAAGCCCCCATGATCACCAAGTCCAACCTTCAACCCAATCCCACCATGTCACTACACCAGGTCTGCAGTGCCCCACTCACACTGCTCCTGAACACTCCCAGGGATGGTGACTCCACTGCTTCCCTGGGAGCCTCTTCCAGTGGTTCATAAGGACACAAAGGAAGCTCTGCAATGAGGTTTCAACTGTGCCCTTTTCAGACTGGAGCTCGTAGGAACTTATTCAGCCCTCCCAGCTCTCCACAGTGGGGCAACACCAGGGGGGACCTTCTTGCACGGGGCTCAATACTGAATTAATATAATTTCCTTTCCAGTTTATTTTGCATTCCATGGGCTTCCTGAGAGCAGCATTCCACTCAGGCCTCTCTAAAGAAAATAACTGAGGAAAAAAAACCAAAAAGCCAACAATTGTCATGGGCTTGCTGGCTGTGACTGACTCACCCTCTGGTTTCCTGGCAGTTGGTCACTGCAGGAGTCAAAGCCATTCCTCCAGGGGCAAAATGAGGAATTTTGGTCTGGTTTGTAAATATGAGAAGAGGGGGCTACTTGTGGCTGTTGACAAGTGACCAAAGGCCTGCTGAGGGGTTCAGGCACTTGACCACTGTGTACCTGCTCATGGAGAACCCTCCTGCTGCCACGGCCCAGAGGAGTTTGCCCTGAGGATGTGCTGGTAGGACACAGATGGGTGGATGATGCTGCAGCAGGTTTGTAGGGCTGAACAAAACCAAATTAGGAGCGTAAAGACAAGGAAAACAATAAAAAGAAACTCTTAACATGCAAATTCCATCTCTGCTCCTTGATAATTTCGCTCTGTGAGCTGTTACACAAATGGCTTTTTGTCTCGTTAACGATAAAGGAGAAGCAATTAAGAAAAAACAACTTAAACAGAATAAAATTAAAACAGAAGTCAAGATTATTGTATAATCTCCCTAAAATGGCAAAGGGACCTTTCAGGCTGATATCACAAAAAGCTTCCAGTTTGCTTTGAATCCAGAAGTGAGGAGCAGAAATGCTCCAGAACGTGTCTCTCTACAAACAAGCTCCCCATGGGGAGCAGAGGCCAGGGAGGGCTCTGAGCTGTGTTTCCATTTAGCCCAGGCTGAATTATAGTCCAAGCCCTCAGTAAGGCTTGGACTTCCCTCTCTTCCTACTGGCACAGAACAATGGGCTGATGAAGTACAGAACCATGGAATGCTTTGGGTTGGAAGGGACCTTAAAGCTCATCCAGTCCCAGCCCCTGCCATGGGCAGGGACACCTCCCACCAGCCCAGGTTGCTCCAAGCCCCCTCCAACCTGGCCTTGGACACTTCCAGAGATCCAGGGGCAGCCACAGCTTCTCTGGGAAACCTGTGCCAGGGCCTCCCCACTCTCCCAGCCAACAATTCCTTCCCAATCTCCCATCTATCCCTGCCCTCTGGCAGTGGGAAGCCATTCCCTGTGTCCTGTCCCTCCATCCCTTGTCCCCAGTCCCTCTCCAGCTCTCCTGGAGCCCCTTTAGGCCTTGCAAGGGGCTCTCAGCTCTCCCTGGAGCCTTCTCTTTTCCAGGTGAACCCCCCCAGCTGTCCCAGGAGAGGTGCTGGGAGGTGTTAGTTGTGTTTGGAGGTTTGTGGAAGGTAAGTGTGGAGCAACTGAATGATTTACTTAAACCTGAAGGTGCTCTAAATACAAAACACTGGCTAAAAACAAGCTTTGGAGGAAGGGCTACAGCACTGGAAGGGGCTCCAAGGTCTCCCCAGAACCTTCTCTTGTCCAGGCTGAGCAGCACCTGCTCTTGAATGCATTTGTGTGTATCTGCACACACATCAAATTATGCAACAACACCCAATGCTCAATCAACTCATTTCTTGTTGAAAACAGAAACAACTGCCAAGGTTTCCCTGGTTTTGGTTTCCATCCTTTCCCTGTCAGCCCAAACTGACCAAAGTGATGCCTTTTTCTCCAGTCACTTCCTTTTTTTCCTGATGAATTTATTTGCAGAAGATCACGCAGGAGTTTCAGTTTTCTGCCCTGCAGACACTCATTAGGTCTGAAAATGGGGCATTCCCTAATCCCCACATCCACGGGACCCCCAGTGCCCTGTGCCCACCCAGAGCTGGCAAACAGGAGCCCTGTCTGACCCCTGGGGACAAACCTTGGGATTCCCCTCCTCCCCCAGCCTCATCCTCAGCACACACACTGGGTTCTGCAGCCCACTGCTGTTGGCAGATGCTCTGAGAGCTGCTCCAGAGGACTCAGAGCAGGAACCAGCAGGGCTGGAAGCAGCAGCAGCCAAGGCTCCAACACTGGCAGATGCAGCATCTCCCCCCCTGGATGGCACAGAGGGATCTTGGCCAGAAGTTCCTCCCTGGGTGGCAGGTTCATTTCTGGGATATATCCCTGGCAGCCCAGCTCTGGGGTTGATGCTTTGCTTTGGCAAGCCCAGACACAGTCACTGAGGTGGTTTTTTTTTCCTTGTAATGTTTTCTGGTTTATACTTTAAAAAGAAATAAATCTCGAAATATCTGTGGGTTTTGTCATTTCCCTCTCTGAGAAAACAAAGTGAATTTACAGGGTTTTAGCAAACCCTTGAGATGTGCCAAGGGCTGCATCCTCCCAGAGTTTAAATGCCAGGCACTGGTGGAGGTGAGAGGTGTTGGAAAGGCAGCCAGGAAAATGCAGAGTATCACCTCTGACATGTCCAACACTGACACCAGCCAAGAGAAGAGGGGCCACAACCTCCTGAGCTCCCTGTGGAGGTGACCCATGGGCTGCTCCCCACTTCATCCCCCCCAGAGCCAGCACAACTGCACACACTCAGCAGGAAGTTTCCACAGAAAACATGGAAAGCTTTGCCCTCTCAGCTTGCTCATCTTTTTCTCCTCCCTCAAGCAAAGAGGGATCAAGGCTGATAAAGGACTGAGTTATAACCTGGAGCCAGGATCTGGAGAAGAGGTGGCTCCAGGGAGACCTCAGAGCACCTTCCAGGGCCTAAAGAGGGCTCCTAAAAAAGAAGGAGACTTTTTACAGAGAAGCTGTGCCCAGAGAAGCTGTGGCTGCCCCTGGATCCCTGGAAGTGTCCAAGGCCAGTTTGGAGCAACCTGGGCTAGTGGAAGGTGTCCCTGCCCATGGCAGGGGGTGGGATGAGATCCAAGGTCTCTTCCAACCCAAATCATTCTGTGATTCTGTAATTCCATGATCCTGTGCCCCAAGTTTTGCACTCCAGGGTCTGGCTGTGACATTCCTCAATTTGGGAGCAGCTCCCTCAGAGCAGACCCATCCCATGGCACCCGGAGGCTCCTTCCCTGTTCCTCAGGGGAGTTACTCCGGGTGGAACTGCAGTTTATACTCCAGGTGGAACTGCAGTTTATACTCCAGGTGGAACTGCAGTTCACCCAGAGGCTGAGCCACAGGAAAACACCTTTTTTTCTCCATGCAGCAAAAAACAAGCTTTTATTTTTCCCTTCTCTTCCTCAGACCAGTGCAGGGGGGGATCCCTGCTCCTGAGGAGGGGCTGCCCCACCCCAGGCCGTGGCCTCCCCAGACCCCACTGAGCACACCAGGGCCTGGCAGATGTGGATTCTTTGCTGGGAAGTCTGGAGGGAATTCCAGCTGCCCTCCCCACCAGGAGCAGCCACAGCAGTGCCCCCAGGCTGGGGGAAGTTTGGGGTTGGAATCTGAGGCCTGACCATCAAAGATGCCAGAAGGTCTTCTGGGCAAGCACAGCCTGCAATTCCCACACTGCTGGACAGGAGCTTTGCCTTCCCTGGCTGCCCTGAACCACCATCCGAGGCTGCTGAATGTTCTCACCCAGCTGCCCTCTCTCCATGCACAGTATTCCAGCTCTGGAAGTGTTGTCTTGAGTTAACCAAGTTCCTAAAAGCTCTAATATCCAGTAAGATACTGTAGAAATACAAATACATTATTAATTCCCTGAATTAGGATGATGGAAAAGCAGGATGCAGGTGGGGGGATTAGTGAGAATGAAAGAAAAATAAAGAAAAATAAATAAGAGTAATATAAAAATAAATAAAGATAAATGTAAAAAATAAAAAGTAAAAAATAAAAAATAAAAAATAATAAAAAATAAAATTTTAAAAAAAAAGAAAAAGAAATCAGATTTCCTACTTCTTGGACACAGCATCAACACACAGTGTTGTATTAGGCCAGTGTGCCAGTCTGTATCTTATTTAACAGAACACAAAGTGGAGATGCTGAAAGATTTAAGTGACAGTGAAAAAAAAAAACAACCTGTAATCTCAGTGGAAATAATTCTACAAGGAAGTTTCCCCCAGTGATTTAGGCCCAAAGGCAATGAGGTTTTTTCCTCTCCTCAATGAAAAGAAAAGCCAGAAAGAGAAGAAAATGGTCCTTGTATTCCCACAGGCAAAGCCAAAGTTTCTGATCCCATCTCCAGGCTGGAAATCTCCTGTTTAGAGACAGTCTGGACTCATTGGGAGCATATCCTGAAATTCATTATATTCTGTCACCCAACAGAAATGGTGAATAAAATAGAAACACATATCAGACACAGAGAGCAAGTCCCTGCCTGTCCCCAGTGCCACCCTCAGCCTGAAAACCTGCCTGGAGAAAGACTGGGCTGTGTTTTCCTTACATTTCAGGGGAATTGGGGGAAGAGTTGCTTTAATTGCCACAACTTTGCTCAAGAGAAATATTTTCTCAGGCATTGCTGGAACATTGCTGGGCATTGGCAGCACTGGCAGATCCACCAAGGAACACAGAACCATGGCCAAGATGTACCCAAGACATGTCCAGGATGCAGATCCACCAAGGAACACAAAACCATGGCCAAGATGTCCCAGACATGTCCAGGATGCAGATCCACCAAGGAACACAGAACCAGCTGCAGGAGATGGTGCAGCTCAGGCAATTCTTCCTTCCCACAACATGCCCCAATCTTCATTATAAATATAATATATATATTTTTATATATATATATATATATCTTGCAGTATCTGTGCTCACAAAGACATCCAGGTACATTTCTGTTCCCAATTCCAAGTCAAATTCCAATTCTTTGCAGACCTATGAAGGGTGTGAAGAGATGTCCAAGATGAAGAACCAAATGCAAGGGATGGTGCAGCTCAGGTAATTTTTCCTTCTCACAACATGCCTCAACCCCACTATAAAGGATAATATATATATTATATATATATATGTATGTATTTATATACATCTTGCAGTGGTCTGTGCACACACACAGCCATGCACATTTCTGATCCCAAATTCCAAGCCAAATTCCAGTTCTTTGCAGACCCCTATGAGGGGTGTGAAGACACGTCCAGGATGCAGATCCACCAAGGAACACAGAACCAGCTGCAGGAGATGGTGCAGCTCAGGCAATTCTTCCTTCCCACAACATGCCCTAATCCTCACTATAAAGGATTATATGGAGATATTTTTATATAGAAATATATAAAAATTATGTTATATAGAAATATATAAAAATTATGTTATATATAAAAATTATATATATATATAAATTATTATTATTATATATAAAAATTCCAGCTCTTTGCACCTACAAAGGGTGTGAAGACATTGGAAGTCCCTGGTGTTCCTCACCCCAGCTCAGAGGGAAACCTCATGTTTTAGTGCTGCCAAGCCAAGTCACACAAAGCACCAATAATGTGAAATCAAGATATACATTTGTTTAACAGGAGAGGAAGAAAAAACATGACTGAGTTTGGAGGGAATGTTGTTGGCTTTGTAGGAAGAAAAGAATCAAGTCTGGGCAGTGTTTGCTTCCTTGTCATCACAGGCTCCACAAAACTCCCTTGTATGCACATACAAAAATCCACCTTGTGCCAGTGGAACGAGGCAGGATTTAACGAGAACCAGAATGTGTTTTGGGTAATTTCCAGGTGATTGGCCTCTTCTTAACAGATACTTCTTGTAGGTGAATGCAAATATTTATGTAGGGACCCCACTGGCTGTGTGTCCATCTATTCTGGTTTTATCCCTCATAAACCTGTTCCTCAGGAATCCACGGCACCAGCACTGACTGGGGCCAGGAGAGAAAACCCAGAGCAGGATTTTCCACATCCTCACCACAGCAGACAGGATCTCCTCAGCACCAGAGAGTCTCCACTCTTTTAATCCCATTGCATCAACACATCAGTCAAAAATTCCCCATCCCTGACTCCTCCATAGGGAAGCAGCTCAACCAAATATTGGCTCCAGCATCTGCTGCTTCCAGTGGGCTGGGGTGGCTCTGCTGGACAGCTGAGGTGGCTTTGGATGGGGGTGGCTCTGCTGGACAACTGAGGTGGTTTTGGATGGAGGTGGCTCTGCTGTGGTGGCTTTGGATGGGGAAGCTGCTCTGCACTCTGGTGGGACAAATCTCCTGAGCATGTAATACCAAGGCAGGAGAAACAACAATTATTTCTCAAAATGAGCCCCTGGAGACTCCTGGCTGTGCCTGAGATAGAGCAGACATTCCTGGGTTTAACAGCTAATTTGACAGTAGTTTAGCTGGTTAAAAACTTGGTGCTGATAATGCCAAGGTCGGGGGGTTGATCCCCCACAGGGGCCACTCATTTAAGAGTTGGACTTGATGATCCTTGTGGGTCCTTCCAGCTCAGAATATTCTGTGATTCTCTGAATTTCAAACCCAAGCAGCCTTGGTGTGACCCCTTCCTTGCTCTGAGTCCCCAGTTTGTCTCAGACAATGCCACTTCCATATTTTCCTTCCCTTGATGTCTGCAAAGGTTTGAGAGCTCCAAACAGGAACACGCTTCAGGATGCAACCAGGAGGACAAAGCCAAAACATCCAACAACTGCAGGTCGTGTGTGGAGCTGAAGTGAAGGATAAGTAAAAGGATCCAGCCCAGAAGAGACCTCCAACTTCACCCCATTCCCAGGAAACCCTGCAAAAACCTCTGAACTTCACAGCCTGGGAATGACTTTGGTGACCTTCATTTGGGGCCACCCAAAGACATCAAAGGAAGGGCTGATCAGTAACATTTCTTTTGCTACATCCAGTTGTTTAATTTTGTAAGGCAGTTATGCAGTCACAGAGTCATGGAATCATGGAATGGTTTGGGTTGTGAGGGACCTTAAAGCCCATCATCCAGTGCCACCCCCTGCCATGGGCAGGGACACCTTCCACTAGCCCAGGTTGCTCCAAGCCCTGTTCAGCCTGGTCTTGGACACTTCCAGGGGTGGGGCAGCCACAGTATTCATGAGAAGCAACTCAGTTTTGATGACCTTTATTGACCCCTGAGACCTGCCTGGTGCAGGACCCTGCACATGGAGCTGGGAGGTCGAGAGGAGACATCGAGAGTCACCAGCCTGGTCCAAAGCAGCTGGGAAGTTACACAACTCACCCCAAATCAAAGGGAAACTGCTCTCATGTACAGTCCAACCTTGTGGCAACGCCTCAGCAGAAACTGGATATGCTGCTGTCACATCCAGAGACCGGATAAATTATCCAAACATATCAAACCCAGGAGCAAAATGACACCTGAATGTAGAGCAGAACGAGAGCACTCCAGTGGCACTTCAGGGACACAAAGCTCCACTTCCTGATCCTACCAGACTTATGGAATTTGTTTCTAAGAGTTTGTGGCTGAAGAATCAGCCAATTATGTGTCCATTTATTTTCATACCTCTAATGAAATAAAGTGTGAACTTCTGTTTAATTAAAAATGAGTTCAGGCTGGTGACCAGAGACACTTCTAAAATACCTTTTGGCACTTCACAACTGAGCTCATCAGGGCTTTGAGTTGGAATGGCTTTAAGGAAAGGATATGGAGGTCAAACATTAAAGATTTCAAGGCAAATAAATACTTTTTCAAGCCTGGCCCCACATCCCTAAAAAAGACAGTGGATATATCCATATGCACAGACAGCCAGGAAATCTGAGATCATATTCCTCCTGCTTAGCACAGGGTTCAATAAAAAAATAGGCTTCAAGACATTCATTTGGTGATATTTTTTTAAAGAATTTCAACGTTTTTGTCAAGAAAAAATGGACAAAGATTTTCACTAAGACATCCAACCTATTTCTTTGAATGCAGGTTACCTTTTTCTAAGAAATTAAAATAACAGATCTTAAACCTGCAAAGAACCCGGAGCCAGAAATTACTCATGTGCCTCAGCTACTGATCCAAAAAGCCTCCTGCTTTGCAGAGCCTCAAAAGGAAGAATGTTTAAAAAAACCTCCCTAAGATGAAATCACTGACTGAACAGCTAAAGAGTTCACAAAAAAAAAAAAAATCATTGTTTTAATGCAAGAAATTCTTCAGTTGAGATCACAACTGAACTTTAGATTAAGTGGCTACTTCAAAAAAAATAAACAAACTAAATAAAAGCACTTAAACCCATGAGGTTTTGGATGGGCGGATGGATGGATCCTCAGCCAGTGTCCATCCCTCCCCCTGGCTGTGCCAGAGAAATAACACGAGAAGTTTTTGACAGTCCTGACACTCCAATTTTTGTCCAGATGCCTTGGTTAGTTCCAGGAATCCTCACATTTGAGTTCACAATGGGCTGTTCTGCTGTATCCCAGAACTGCAACTATTTGTTTTTTCCAACAGCATCTACCAAGCACAGCCCTGAACGTTCAACCAGTGACTCCTTCTTTATAGGGTACTGAAAACCAGCCCAAAGTACCTCCACCTTAACCCAGAGATGCCTCAATAATTCCCAGCGAGCTGGTTTGGGGTCCAGGGACACACAACTGCCTGTGAAATGCACCCTGCACAGCAGCAAGGCTTGGAACGAGACCTGTGGCTTTACCTTCCCCTCAATGTGCAGAACAATGTTTGGAGACGAGGCAAGTCTGGAATTGCCTCCAGCCTCTTTGGGAAAGGTTAAAAAAAAAACCAAAAACAAACCAGCAAAAAATAATCTCTCCAGGGGCCAGCATTCCTGGTTTGTGCCTGAGCATTAGCAGGCAAAAATAAAGAGTAGCTACAGGCCCTGACAGGCACAGAGCACACCTTGGGGTGCTGGGGGAGCTCTGGTTTGGGGAGCTGCCTGTGCAGACACTGCCTTCAGGCACCACAGACAGAGGGTGTCTTCTGTCTGCTGAGCAGCACCAGGACAGTTCTGTCACTCCAAGGGTGAAACAGGGGGGGACAGGCTCCAAAAAGGTGCTGGTGGAGGTTCCTGCGTGCCCTGAACAGGCGGCTCCGTCACTGCTGGTTAAGGAGGTGACTGGGAGAGCTCTTGTTCAGGCAGAGCAGCACGGGCAGGGTTGGAGGAAGAGTTCATGTCTTTAAATAGACCAGTTGACACAGTAAAAACACCCAGAGCAGCTTTCAGCCCCACCAGCCCCGTGGCAGCTCAACAACACTGGGACTTTTGCAAGAGCAAGTCCTTAAAAGCAAGGAGGAGCTCTCAGGGTGGGAAAATGGGTTGCAGGAGGAGAAAAGGCCCCTGTGGCACGGTGGGAGAGGGCAGGGAGCTACTGGATCTCCTCCTGTCTCTGCTGCTCTGCAAGATCAGCCCTCCTCTGTGCAGGTTTGCTCTGTGCAGCCCGAGGCTCTGGGTGTGTGGGGCGTGCCCGGAGCAGGGCAGGATGTGGTCCCACACCGACTTACCACCAGCACCCCGAGGGCTCGGAAGCCCTGCAGAAAAACGCAGCTCAGAGGTTGTTAGATTTCCCCAGAACTCCTCCATCACCTCGGTGTCTGGCCACGAGCCACCCCGGAGTTCCCCTGCTCCCCTCGCAGGCACCAGCAGCTCATGGAGCTCCCACCGCATCCCCCGGGGCTGCCCCCGCCAGCCGGGCTGCGGACAGAAGGTGGTGCTGCAAGAATGGTGCAGGCACAGCACCAGCCGGCCCTGAGCTGGGGTGGAAGATGCTGAATCATCCCTCGGGCTGCACGAAGCCCCAAAGCCTTCCAGACCCACTCACCCCAAAACCAGAGAATCACAGAGTCACTGCAAGGGACCCACAAGAATCATCAACCCTCAGCCCTGCACAGGGGTCAAGAGTGACAAGAGTCACCCCCTGTGCCCCAGAGGATCAGCCAAACCCTCCCTGAGCTCTGGCAGCCTTGGGGCTGTGCCCACTGCCCTGGGGAGCCTGGGCAGTGCCCAACCAGCCTCTGGGGGAAGAACCTTTGCCTGAGATCCAACCTGAGCCTGCCCTGACACAGCTCCAGCCGTTCCCTGGCTGCTGTCCCTGCTCCCCCAGAGCAGAGCTCAGTCCCTGCCCCTCCTCTGCCCCTGCCCAGGCAGTTGTAGAAAGCAGGAGGGGCCACGGCTGAAGGAGCCCAAGCAAATTGCCCATCTGGGCAGGAACCTCATCTGAGGAACAGGAAATCACAAACCTGGTTTTCTGCTTTGCAGAAATTTCCTCTTTGAGCCTTTTGTGTTCATTCCTGAACGACGGGGCTGTGGGGAAGGAGAGCTGCAAATATGACCCTGCTGTGGTGCACAGAGAGGATGCTTGCACAGATAAGAAGCACTCTGAGCTCACACCCAAAATGAGAGAAACATCCAACATGAGCAACCTGGGCTAGTGGAAGGTGTCCCTGCCCATGGCAAGGGGTGGAACGAGCTGATCTTTAAAGTCCCTTCCAGCCTAAAAATTTCTATGCTTCTATATTACCTTTATTTTTAAAGTTTGGGATTTTTTGGCCCTTTTTGGTATTTACTCCTCCTAAAAGGAGATCCCGTTCCTTCCCTCAGTAAAAGGAAGCAGCATTCTTACAACCAAACCTGGGGTTTAAGGGAAGAGGCTCAGAAATAAAAAAAAAAAATCCAAAAAAAGGGGGAAATTAAAAAATGTCGAATTACACATCTATGGACAATATATTGCCCAAGAGTTTGTTTGTATGCCCAGCAGACCCCTGTACAGCTCACAGACCTAATGCTGAGACCTGCAGGGCTCCAGGGGCTGTTCTCTGATGCCAAGTCCCAACAGCAATGAACTGGTGTGAGGTTAGTCCAGGTTTAGTCTTGGGAATCCCTGTTCTTAGTCCCAGACTGAGCAGCAAACAACATCAATGCTCATATTTGTGGGGCACTGCAGAGAGAGAATTTCAGGACAATCATTATGATCTAGTCAAGGCCCTTGATTTTCTCTGGAATAAGCATTTCCAGGAAGATGAAAAGATTGTTTGTTCAAAAGGTGAGGCCACCACCTCCCATGTCTTCAGAGATCCTCCAACGTTAAAACCAGAACCAGCACTGACAAAGCCTGACCTGCTAAACAGGGGCTGCAGAACCCCTCAGGCATTCCTGCATCAAGCTCATTACTCGTCCTTAAGCTTCGATTTCTCTTACAAAAATAGAAAACAATCTTGATTTAAAGACTCCAAACGGTGGCAGAAGCAGCAATTCTCAGTTCAGATGTTCCAGTGATGGATTTCTCTGCTCAGATTCTGTTCCTTTTTTTCTAGGCTTTTTTTGTTCAGCTCCACTGCCCAAACCCTGCACTTAGAAAACTAAATACCAGGTATTTTATGTTGTTTTTGCTCTTCGAGGAGAAATACCCCGACTATCACAAGCCAAGAACAGAATTTTGTGGGCCCTTCCTAAAACCACCCAGAGATGTTGTAATTCCCTGCAATTACTTCTTGAGATCTATTTGGGGTAAGAGCAACATATTTTACATTTTAGACCTTACACAAACCAAAACATGGAGAATTCTTGGAAGCAGAATTCTCCAGTCAGCCTCCTATACATCTTACATAAACTTTCTAGCTGCAACTGGGTTTGTGGTCTGCACAGGCCAACTGTGACACTGGGCAATGGTTTTTGAGGAGCAGCAATGGGCAGAAACCAGAAACCATCATCATTTTCTCTGGTCGTGGAGAGCCTACAGTGCTGAAGGTCAAAGGAAAGAAAATATATATATATATATATATATATTTCTATTCTTTGTGAACTAGTTAACATTCCAGTACCACATCTGGCTGCCTGCCAAAGGCAAAATTTATTATTTGTTTAATTTTATTTTATCTGTGGCAAATAAAAAAATTTTTTTTTTTTTCCTTAGCAATTCTAGGGTTTAATAGAATCATGGAGCCATGGAATAACCTGAGCTGGAAGGGACCCCAAGGACCATCCAGTCCAACCCTCAGCCCTGCACAGGCCCAGCCCCAAGAGTCACCCCCTGTGCCCCAGAGGATCAGCCAAACCCTCCTGCAGCTCTGGCAGCCTTGGGGCTGTGCCCACTGCCCTGGGGAGCCTGGGCAGTGCCCAACCAGCCTCTGGGGGAAGAACCTTTGCCTGAGATCCAACCTGAGCCTGCCCTGACACAGCTCCAGCCGTTCCCTGGGTGCTGTCCCTGCTCCCCCAGAGCAGAGCTCAGTCCCTGCCCCTCCTCTGCCCCTGCCCAGGAATTGGAACTGCACTGAGGTCTCCCCTCAGTCTCCTCTACTCCAGCTGAACACACCAAGTACCCTCAGCTGCTCCTCCTGTGGCCCCTCCAGACCCTTCACCATCCTCTCATCCCTCCTTTCCACACTCTTTAACTGCTTGAGATTTTTCCTACATTTTGGTGCCCCAGCTGCCCCCAGAACTCGAGGTCAGGCCACCCCAGGGCAGAGCAGAGCAGGACAATCCCCTCCCTCCCCCAGCTGAGATGCTGGGCCTGATATCAGAGTTCACAGCACCCAAAACTCAAAGCTCAACACAACCAGCAGCCCCTGCAGCTCCCTCTGAGCCCCCCAGAGCAGGGGGGACATGGGCTGCTCTTAGAGCTGTGCTCTGGTTCTTTAAACCCACACTAAATCTGCAGGGCTATTACAGCAATTCAGTCACCCCATAACAGGGGTGCAATCTCGGTGGCAGCTCCATCTGGCAGGTTGGGTTGTGCTCACTGCTTTAGGAGGAACTCGAGCAAGGTCAGCCGTTCAGACCAGCTCTGGACCCACTTCCCTCAGCAGCCAGAGGAGCTGCTTTGCTGGAAGGCTCTGCACAAATGTTTTGCTGAGCTGCACAAGGAGGAAGCTGCCCCTGCCCGGGGCTCCTGCGCCGGGATGAGCTCCGGGCACAAAGCTCAATGAGGGCCATTATCCCCGGGCTGTTTATTTCCCACTGCAGAGCCGCTGCCAGAACACACAATCCCGGGGCTCACCCCGGGCCCCGCAGGCTGGAATGCCACGGAGAGACTCCTCTCCGCAGAGAATGAGATGATTATGTTGGGATTAACGCTTTGGCAGCAGCACTGGGACTTCCCCCAGTCCCTGCTCTGCTTCAGCCCCTGACCAAGCAGTCTGACCAAGAACTGGGGGCCCAGACGTTACTGTTGATACCCCCCACGTCCTGCTGAGGTAAAGGGAATTCTTAATTTCAGCACAAACAGGTGAGATCAGGGCTCTTCCCACTTCTTCAAGAGTTTCAATCTCTTTCCCTCTCGCTGGCTCTGAATCTCTGCAGATCAGGGAATCACAGAGTCACAGAAACACAGAATATTCTGAGTTGGATCATTGAGTCCAACTCATAGAATTGCAGATTGATTGGGTTGGAAGGGACCTTAAAGCTCATCCAGTCCCACCCCTACCATGGGCAGGGACACCTTCCACCAGCCCAGGTTGCTCCAAATCCCGTCCAACCTGGCCTTGGACACTTCCAGGGATGGGGATGAACTTGTTCCCTTCACCATGAGGCAACACAAGGAACAAGCTCCTCTGAAAGGGCTGCACTGCAGTGCTGGAAAGATCTCATCAACACTTGGAGGGGTTTTATTTCCCTGGGGTGTTCCCTTTTCACTCTGTCATTTCCTTAATGAAGATGAATGAAGGAAGCACCATATCAAAAACCCCTGCAAGCAAAAAATGCACCTCTGCTCAGCCTCAGCAGAGGTTCTGCCTGGCTTTTTCCTTGACAACAATTCTGATTTTCTTCAGTTTTTCTTCTCTGAGGAAGCAGTAAGTAAGATCAGAATTAGGCCCAATTTGACCCTCTGCTCCTGTCTCTACAGCCAGTTCAAAACTTCACAGATTTACTGAGCAGTGTGTGTCATCCCAGGATCCCACAGCAGTGAGTCCCAGACAGCCTCTCAAAAATGGAAATGCATCATTCCCATATTTCAGCTGAAAACAGGCTCCTGGAGGAGCGTTGCATGACAAGCTGCTATCAGAGCTCAGCCCAGACGTCCTGTTTTGCCTCCTTTTATCATGATAAGCTTCTCTTTTTCCATTCTAAAGAACCACACTGCAACGTTTCCCTCCCACTCCCCCCCTGCTGCAATCCTGCCCTCGGATTGCATTGCGTGGTGGAACCTCCTCACTCCTTCCAGGAGGGCAAGAGGATGTTGTGTGTGCCACAAAGAACACACTGCCCCTGTCACCGACCTGCTGCAGGTTAATCCACCACAGAAAGCTGGAAACAAGAGGTCTTGGGGCTGTTGTGATGCTCTGAAAAGCACCTTCACACAGGGAGGAGAGGAGGTGACATTATAGCCCAACACCTCTGACACCAGAGGGCCTGGAGCTCACCAAGAACAGGTCAGACTGTGGGGGTTTGCACATCATCACACAACCTTTAACTGCTTTGATCTGCTCTCCTGGTGCTCAGCAGGGACATGTGCAATCTCCCAGGGCCTGGGCTACCTGGCCATCTCCCACGGTCAGTGGTGGGCACGTGGTGGGATTGCTGAGGTGTCCTGAGCTGGACTCGATGATCCTTGTGGGTCCCTCCCAGCTCAGACATCCTGTGACTCTCTGATCTGGGGTACACAAGGACACCAGTACAGCCACCACTCTGCTCTGTGGCCCCACAGAGCACTGACATTGTCCTAAATCTGCACCTCAGCAGGTTCAGAGGAGAAGAAAAGTCTCGTTTGCTCCTTCTTTGGGACAGGCTCTTCTTTTGCATGCACCAGGTTTGGTGGTGCATCCCCCTGAGCAATGACTGGGCATCTCAGCTGCAAACAGGGCTTCAGCTGATGCTTCCCTTTGCTGAGGGGCACCAGGGAGGGGACAGGACACACTGGCTTGTTCTTGCAGGAGAAAGGAGCCGAGTACGCCCTGACTTGTTAGTGCTGGACACATCACTGGGAGCACATGAGCGAGTTTTCTGGGTGGAGTAAAGGTGACCTGACATCTTCCAGGGTCCCAGATGGTTCATGTGAACACCCTCCAGCTGTTCTCTTATCCCCTGATGCTGTTAGGCCCTTGGTGACAAACCCATGGCCATTGGGTCACCTACTGCCCATGAGCCCTGCTGAGGTGACCCGTGACCAGACACAGCCAAGCCCTCTGCTGCTCTACTCCTCACCTCCAGGAAGAGCAAATGATGGCATTGCCTTCAGTCCAGTGATTATTTTGGCCAGTACTGCTGTCCCAAAGCTGAAAGTCACAATTCTCGAGTTGTCTGGCCTTTCAAACACAACAGCTCTGAGATCCTGCAGCTCCTGTGGTCCTACAACAGAACCACCATTACTGACAGGGATTTGAACAGTCTGCTCAGGGAACCTGAGCCATTTCTGCCCCCTTCAGTTCTTTTGGCTCTTTCTCCTTATTTCACAATCCCTACATCATCTCGAAGTGTGCACTGATCCTGGGAGATGACACATCTTGGTGTTGGACAAGAGGCCAAAGGTTTTCTTTATAAGCTGCTCCCATCGTTGGTTGGACAAGGGTGACCATGAGCAGCTCAGCACAGACTTGATCTTCTTAATGTTCAAAAGAACAAATCTGGCCCATGTGCTGGGAGCTACAGCAAGGAAGCTGTTTCCCCAAGATATTGAATCACAGACTCTTTTAGGGTGGAAAAGCCCTCCCAGCCCATGGATCCCCCCTGTGCCCGATGCCCACCTTGTGCCCCAGCCCTGAGCACTGAGTGCCACGGCCAGGCCTTCCTGGGACACCTCCAGGGGTGGGCACTCCAAACCTCCCTGGGCAGCCCCTGCCAAGGCCTGAACACCCTTTCCAGGGAGAAATTCCTCCTGATGTCCCACCTGAGCCTCCCCTGGCACAGCCTGAGGCCGTTCCCTCTCCTCCTGTCCCTTGTTCCCTGGGAGCAGAGTCCGACCCCCCCCCGGCTCCCCCCTCCTGTCAGGGGGTTGCAGAGCCAGAAGGTCCCCCCTGAGCCTCCTTTTCTCCAGGCTGAGCCCCCCCAGCTCCCTCAGTTGCTCCTGCTGCTCCAGCCCCTTCCCAGCTCCCTTCCCTTCCCTGCACACGCTCCAGCCCCTCCATGTCTTTCTTCTTGTGAGGGGCCCAGAGCTGGACACGGCACTCAAGAGATATTTGGTGACAGTGTTGGAAGGCAGAGTTGCCTTCTGCTCTCTAGATACTTATGAAACCCCTTCCTCCACCTCACCCAGTATCTCTGGCTCTTGTTCTTCCCCGGAGCTCTGAGCATATGTAACAAGTTTTAAATCTGCACTTTAATTCCCAGAGGAACCATCTCTTTCCTCATCACTTCCCTCAGTCACTCTCTCTCACTCGATGTGACAGTGCCACCAACTCTCCACAGCACTGTGGGACACTGTCCCCAGACAGAATGTGTTCCATCAGCTACCACACACCTCCAGCAGAAAGAGCCTGTCCAGTGTTTAACCTGACACTTCAGCCTTGGGGGAGAAGCCAACAACCATGGAGCTGATCCAAAAATTCCTCACGGCTGCAGAGACCTTCCTGTACAATCAGCAGCTCACCTACATCATCTCACCCTAGGGCAGAACTAGGAAAGCTCATCTTCTTTCTATGAATCACCCTCAGAAAACAGCCCCAATTAAGAGATAAAACATTGCTGCCACAACACCAACTTGTGCAGGGATTTATTTTTAGATGCAGCTTAAAATAGTGAGTGTTACCTTGGTCAAAAACATCGCCTCTGTTTTGGGAAGGGATGACATAAGAGCAGTGATACAGAGTCCTGGGAGGAGAGGCACTTCACACCCTCCCCAGGGCTCCTGCACAGCACCAAACTGAGAGAAAACACTGACAAAAAGGAGGGGAGAACGTCCAAAATTGGTCTTAACACCTCCTTGCCAATGTAGTAAGATGCCAGGGCTTAAAGAGAGGAGTGTAAAGGGATGATTCAAAGCAGTTTGGAAATGACAACATATTTCCCACTAAAAAGTGAGAGGAAAAAGCTGTGTGTAACTTTGGGACAGAGTTTTGGGTTCTGACAGCCAGCCCTGGGTCTGAGATGGACCCTGATGCAATGCTGACTCTTGATTTAAGTCCCATTGCCACTGTGACACCAGGTCTCAGCACAAAGATCTGGGGATGGTTCCTGGTGTGACACCTCCAGCACATCCTTCTGCACCAGTGAAGGAATGGGAGAGCAAAGGCAAAGAGCCCTTGGCAGCAAATGTCCATCCCTGCACACCCAAACCCCAGCACAAATCCCAGGGATGGGGATGGGGTGGGGTACCCTGCCCCAAAACAGGTTCCAGCTGAGTCCTGACACAAGGACTTGAGAGGACATCCCATCCCCACGGAACACTGCAGACAATAAAATCCCTGCCAAGAGCAAGCCCTTCTCCACAGGCCACACTGTGTCCCCTCTGCACCTCCCTGTGCTCTCTGAGAGCACACAGGGAAATCCATCCATGGAGACAAGGGTGTAGTCCCACCAGGATCAAAGTGAAGGACACACCTCCCAAACCCCAGAGGTTCATGGCACTGGGAGCCCCAGGATGGAAAGAGAAGATGAATTTAAACCTGGAGTCCCCTGTGCTGGGCACTGGGGAGGCCACACCCCGAATGCTGGGGTCGGGTTTGGAGCCCTCACTGCAAGAAGGACATGGAGGGGCTGGAGCATGTCCAGGGAAGGGAAGGGAGCTGGGAAGGGGCTGGAGCTGCAGGAGCAGCTGAGGGAGCTGGGGGGGCTCAGCCTGGAGAAAAGGAGGCTCAGGGGGGACCTTCTGGCTCTGCAACCCCCTGACAGGAGTGGGGAGCCGGGGGGGGTCGGGCTCTGCTCCCAGGGAACAAGGGACAGGAGGAGAGGGAACGGCCTCAGGCTGTGCCAGGGGAGGGTCAGGTTGGACATCAGGAGGAATTTCCTCATCTTCACCCCTGAAAGGATTTGCATGTGAAAAGTGATATTAGTGCTCTCCTGGAGCACCCGGAGAGGGAACACCACACAGAAAAGAACAGGACTTTATCAAAAGGTGATATTGATATTGGGAGAAATGGAATTATATTGGCCACGGGTAGATTTAGGTTGGAAACCATGGAAGATTCCCAGCCCTCTGAGGCCTGAGGCTGTGGCACAGAATTCCAGGAGGAGCAGGAGGGTGACCAGGTGTGGAAAGGTTTAATTTAAAGAGGCTCAGGGGGTACCTTCTGGCTCTGCAACCCCCTGACAGGAGGGGGGAGCCGGGGGGGGTCGGGCTCTGCTCCCAGGGAATAAGGGACAGGAGGAGAGGGAACGGCCTCAGGCTGTGCCAGGGGAGGCTCAGGTTGGATATTAGGGAAAATTTCCTCACTGAAAGAGTGGTCAGGCAGTGGCACAGCCTGCCCAGGGCAGGGCTGGAGTCCCCAGCCCTGGAATTGTTCAGAAAACATGTGGATGTGACACTCTGTGATACGGATTAGTGGGCATGGGGGTCAAAGATTGAACTGGATGATCTGGAGGTCTTTTCCAACCTTTATGATTCTCTGATTCTGTGACAACAAAAAGGTTTGGAAGTGGGGAGGAACCCTGCAGAGGCCTCTGTCAGGGCCCTGGCTGCAGCTCGTGGCCCCTCATCAACCCTTCCCAGCTCACAGGAATGGCCAAAGCACCCCCACAGCCCTCCCCCCAGGGAAAACCTCCTGCTCCCTCACACTTGTAAAACCCCAAGCCATCCTCATCTCTTGATTGAAGCTTTCCAAGGGCTAAATATGAAAGGAGAGAGGAGAGGGATGAAGCTGCTGGAAAATTCCCCCGTTTGGCAGCTCTTGCTCCGCGCGGATCCATCTGGGCACGCACAGATGCAAGGCTGGGCAGATTTGTTTGGTGAAAATCTGAACAGCTTTTCTCAGATGGAAAACAGTGAGGGAAAGATGCAGTAAAAAGAAGTGCTGGGAGAAGTCGGTGGCATATGCAAGTGAGGAAAAAAATTGCAGCTTTTCGGTGAGACGCCCGAGTGGAAAATTCCAGGAGGATTGTTCCAGAGGGAAAAAGCCACGTGTGGGATGGGACAAGGATGCTTTGGCTGTGCCAGAAGATCAGGGGCAAAACCAGAGGGGAGATTCGGTACAATTCTCAAAAAAAAAAAAAAAAAAAAAAGAAGCTTTGAGAAGAAGAAACATGTTTGAAGACATCAGCACAGGGGGAGCTGGGTCACCTGCAGATGGACAATATGGGAAAGGGGGCAGGACGTGGATTTACTGACAACAAAAGATGGAAGAGGAGATGGAGAACTAATGGCTAAATGCTGGGTGCAGCATAATTCTCCCTAAAAGCCCAATCAGCCAGAGATTTACACATTGCACCAGGTGAAAGAACTCAAAAATATTACTAAAACTCATAAAAACCCCAAAGTCCTTAGATGTGTTTTTATCTCACATAAATAAAAGCCAGAAATTTTAATTAATCCTAATTAACCTGATTAGTATTATTACAGTGCTAAGAATCATTTACTGGCACCACGAGCTTTTCTTCCCCTCTCTCCAAAGAGAATTCCCTTTGTGCACCTGCTTTTAACACCCCCATGCTAGAGAGCACATCCAAATAGAATTCCATTAAGGTTGGGAGAGATTTCATGCACTCAGAGAAATGCAGGGAAAAAATACAGAATCATTCACATTATGTACTCTCTGCAGGGATATTTAAGGCTCTTCCCCTCCAAGTAAATCAGTTTTATGTAGGTAAAGTCCTTGAAAATATCAAATCTCAAGTCTTTGCTCACAGAACTTTGTTTCTTAAATTGTAAATTTCTTAAATTTCTTGTAAGTTTGGGAAAGACACAGAGGTCACAGGGAATCAGCATTTCCTACCCGGGGTCACTGTAGGACCCTCACACAATATTGACCTCCTGTGCCTCAGTTTCCCCCTTTGCAACATGAGAACAGGGCTGGAAATCCTAATTCCCTCTCACTTCTACCAAGTCTGAAGTGAAAGACAAGGAGAAATTACTTTCCTTGCTTAAGCTTAAATTTCCAGAACCAGTGGATGCCCCAGAGAAGATGAGGCCTGAACCAGGACCTGTTCTGACAAACACATTGAGGTGCAGCCAACAACAAAGCCCAGCTTTGTGCTCCTCCTGAGAGACAAACAAGGGACTAATTGTCTGAGTTTAGTCTGAGAACTGCTTTGCACCTGATCACCTTTGGGGTCCACGCACAGGTTTTGTTTTCATTTCTTGTTTGTTAAACCCCAGCAGTCCCAGGGACACAAACAGTGGCTCTCCACTGGATTTTTGGTCTCTGTGGGCACCACGTGGCTCTGCCCCTTTGCCTTGTAAATATAAACTTGGTCTGTAAAGGTTTATTCAGCAGACTCCACGGAAAATCATAAATCCTGGAATATCACCCCCTTCCACCTCCACCAAAATGAACCTGTGTGCTGGTCCAATGGCACAGACACACAGGGTTTGAGCCCCAGGGCAGAAATCCAAGGGGAGGACATGGACCATCTGCTGGGACACGGATCTGCTGCCACCCAGCAGGTCCAGCACATCCCCCCATCACCCCCAGCTGCCCCCTGGGTTTGTAAGTCAAGGACACAAACTGGGTTTGCATTTCTGCCCTCTGGGTCTCAGCCACAAACACTCTTTAAGGAACAAGGATTTGCCAACAGGTGCCAATGGCAGGTGGGTTTTTCAGGGAGGAGGTACCTGGGGAATAGTTACTTGCTGATTTTCTAAGAAAGCACAGAAGGGTCATAGAGTGGTTTGGGTGGGAAGGAACCTTAAAGCTCATCCATTCCCACCCCTGCCCTGGGCAGGGACACCTTCCACCAGCCCAGGTTGCTCCAGCCTGCCCTTGGACACTTCCAGGGATCCAGGGGCAGCCACAGCTTCTCTGGGCAACCTGTGCCAGGGCCTCCCCACCCTCCCAGGAAAGGATTTCTCCCTAAAATCCAACCAACATCAAAGCACAGCTTCTGTTCTTTCCAACTCCTGTCCCTGCATAAAACCCATCTTGTTCAGGCACTGATATGACAAATAAACTTATTTCTCATTACAGATGTTCCAAGGGGCTGTTGAAATCTCTTGCTTTGAGACACAAATCTCATCAGCCCAAGGAATTGCTTTGCCTTTTGTACCTTTTGCAAGGCAAGTGCAGCATTTCAGGATCCGCCAGAAAGTGCACAGAGAATCAGCATCACAGAATATTCTGAGCTGGAAGGGACCCAAAAGGATCATCAAGTCCAGCTCCAATTCCCCACTGCCAAAGGGAAAGACCTGTTGAGTGGGTGACCAAGGCACCCAGGCTGTAGCACAGTTGGGCACATTTAACACTGATTTGAAGGATGGAACATAACATGCTTACTGAGATTGCTGCTGCTACCAGGCTGGGACAGGCTGCAAGTACTTCAGAGGCCAGGATTAGGATTCAAAATGGTCTTGATAAATTGTAGAAATGGTCTGGAAAAAAAGAAAAAGAAAAAGGCAATTCAGGAATGGGGGTGAAGAGTGGTAAGACAGGAATAAGCAATGACAGGGTCACGAGGGAAATAAATACCAGCTCACAGTGGGTAATTATTTTTGGAAAAGCCCTCTAAGCTCATCAAGTCCAACAACCAACCCAGCACTACCACCATGGTCACCACTAACCCATGTTCCACATGGCTTTTGAAGACCCCCAGGGATGGTGGCTCTGCCAGGGTGGGGACTCATCATCTGCACTAAAGAGCACAGACAGCAGGGAGGCACCATCATGGTCTTCAAACCCACTAAGGGGGCAACAACAGAGAGGAATAAACTGTCTTCTAGACTTGTCAAGGGTAGCACAAGGTGTCATAGTCTTAAATTGCACCAAGGAACACAGGTCAGAAAATGAGAAGTATTTCCTGACTAAGAGAAGGAAAGCCCTGAGACAGAAAGTCAAGGGCAGCTGTGGATCCCTCAACATCTGGATCAGGGAAGTCAAGGCACAGTCCACCAGGAAAAGGCATGGAGAGGTGGCTTTACTTGGAACTCTTAATTTTCTTTGTTTCCAAGGGTAAAAAAACCGCTTAGGAAGCAACCCAGTGACTGCCCAGATAACCTTATATAACCCAACTGTTAATTAATTAACCACATCATGACAGCTGAGGCCATGGCCCATCCACCACCTCATCCAGGCAGGCAGTGGGATCTCCCTACACACACCAGGTAGGGGGGAGAGGTATTATTATATCAGTATTGTGGAGAAGAAACAGAGCCTTGAAGAGTCCAAACCACATTCCAGTGTCACCCAGAAGGTCTGCATCAATGGCAGAGGAGCCCTGTCCAGTGGGGCAAACCCAAAATGACCCTTCTAATTAGAGAAAAATTAAAGTATATTCAACACAGGTCTCACTCCAATATCTGCAGGTGCCCTGCATGTGACAGCACACAACAGGATCTCAAAACAGGTTTATTTTTGCCCAAATGTGCCTTCCCACAGAGCATGCAGAATATTCATTGGCAGGTGAGTGACTGCACCATAAATGCTCAGAGCTCTGATTTCTCCTCACCTGCCCAGAATCTCGATGGGGCTGCAGGGCAGGGCTTTGATGGCTCAGGAGGGAAGACAAATATTTTTAGCAATTCTCCTGGAGTGCAAAAATAGATTTATCACCAGCCACTCTCCCAGCCTGGCAGGGGCAGCAGAGGCTGCAACAGCCCCACAGCAGGGCTGGCAAAGGGGGTCTGTGCCCTGGAGCCAGGCTGGGAGAGCTGGGGGTCACCTGGAGCAGAAAAGGCTCCAGGAGAGCTGGAGAGGGACTGGGGACAAGGGATGGAGGGACAGGACACAGGGAATGGCTTCCCACTGCCAGAGGGCAGGGAGAGATATTGGGGAGAAATTGTTCCCTGGGAGGGTGGGGAGGCCCTGGCCCAGGTTGCCCAGAGAAGCTGTGGCTGCCCCTGGATCCCTGGAAGTGTCCAAGGCCAGGTTGGAGCAACCTGGGCTAGTGGGAGGTGTCCCTGCCCATGGCAGCAGGGTTGGAACAAGATGATCTGGAAGTTTTCTTCCAACCCACCCCATTCCATGATTCCCTGATCATCAAGCCCTCGCTGCCACCTGGCTGTGGATAATCTGGGAAAATTCGGTGCCAGAACAGGCATTAGAGATGCTTTTAAGAGAAGTGAATTTCCATTTTAATAGGAAAAATAAAAAATAAATCAAGAGAACGTTTCCCAAGCACACAGTGATGCTCCCAGTGAAAGCTGCCCTGGCTGCAGCACAGAATTACTGTTGCATCACTCCTCTGCTGCTGAGGCTTCTCCAGGGCATCTCTAATCACAAAGAGCAGCTGGAATTCCTATGGGAATAAACACTGCCCTTGCTGATGCATAAACATCCAAGCAGATTTCCTTGGCACTGGCTCTGAGAAGCTGGAGCTCCAGCCTTTACCCCAATTAGGTTCAGAATCATCCTATGAAGTAGCAAAGACTTGTACTGATAAGCTACATCACTCTTAACTGGGAGGCATCTGCTCATTGTGGGTTTGGAACAAAGAATATCAGGTTAAAAGGGAAAAAAAAAATTCACAAAAGAGCAGTCCAGGCACTTGGGATGAAGTGAGTGTTCTCAGCCTCCCCAGCACAGCTGCAGAACTTCCACCTCCAGGCAGTGACCCTTTGAAAGCAGCTGAACACAAGTTAAAAATTCATATCCCAGCCACAAATATGAATTCCCAAAAATTGCTATCACCCCCTCTAAGCCAGGGGAGGATGCCAGCCCCTGTGACCTTCTGAAGGCACAGCCACAGCTCAGGGCCCTGAGCAGCTCTTCAGGCAGGGAAGGGGCTCACTGCTCCTCCTTCCTCGTTGAATAAAAGCCTGCTAAACCATTTAGATGAAAAATCTCTATTTTGGGTTGGAAAGAACTTTTTAAACCACAGAATTAGCCTCATATGGAGATGTGGCCAGTCCCCTTCCCAGGGACTCTGAGCAGGGCAGTGACAGGCTCACCAAGCTGGGCTTTCATCCCATCTCCCCCCAGCAGAGCTGCATCCCAAAAAGAGACTCACGGGACAAGATGCAGCCAAATCCTGCTCTGCTCTGCCCTGGGGTGGCCTCACCTGCAATTTTGGGGGGATACAATGGAGGGAAGGGATTGAGCCACTGGAGAGTGTGCACAGGAAGGACATAAAGTGGGGAAGGGTCTGGATTTGAAGCCCTGTGAGGACACTGAGGGCACTTGGTGTGTTCAGCTGGAGCAGAGGAGACTGAGGGGAGACCTCAGTGCAGTTCCAATTCCTGGGCAGGGGCAGAGGAGGGGCAGGGACTGAGCTCTGCTCTGGGGGAGCAGGGACAGCACCCAGGGAACGGCTGGAGCTGTGTCAGGGCAGGCTCAGGTTGGATCTCAGGCAAAGGTTCTTCCCCCAGAGGCTGGTTGGGCACTGCCCAGGCTCCCCAGGGCAGTGGGCACAGCCCCAAGGCTGCCAGAGCTGCAGGAGGGTTTGGCTGATCCTCTGGGGCACAGGGGGTGACTCTTGGGGCTGGGCCTGTGCAGGGCTGAGGGTTGGACTCCATGACCCTTGGGGGTCCCTTCCAGCTCAGCACAGTCTGTGCAATAAATCAGCAGCTGAAACCACGCAGGGTCTTTGAGCAGCTGAGAACAGGTCCCAGCAAAGCTGTGGTTCTCAGGAGGTACCAGCACCAAGGAGCTGAGTTTCTGTAGTGGATATTCACCCACTCAGATGAAAAAAAAAATAAAAATCCCCCATTTCTGTGCTATTTCACCCTGCTGACAGGAAAGAGCTGGAAAGGGCCATTGCTTCTGAGCTTAATTGCATCCGATGCTTCTAAGGGTGAGGGAAAAGAGCACTTCATGAGCCAAAACCAGGAAAAAAAGTGAATATATTACACTGCAGCAAGAGCAGCATCTTCAAAGCTTTGCTCCCCACACCCTCAAGTGTGAAATCAGAGATTTTTTTTTTTTTTCTCAGTAATGCTTTTTGCTCATTTCCTGCCTGGCCTCTTAGTCTTAGAACAATGAATCAGGATTAATTAACATCAATGTCAAGATTAAGATCACGCCTAACTAGGACTTTCTTGTCATCTTCCAGGGAATTAAAGCAAAGCCCACGTACTACTGGACTGACCACAGTGCAGGGCTGGGCTGACTCTGCTCACCCACAGGGACCTGGTGCTTTTGGGTGAAACCAGCCCCAAGTGAGCACAAATATCTCATTCTCATGAAACTCTGACAGTCTCCCCAGGCTGGTTTTTATTTCCCATGCACCTCCAACAAACCCAGCACCATTTGTTTGCCAGGCAGGAAACAAGGAGCCAGGCAGGAGCCTGAAGCTCTGGACTGAGGTCAAGGAGATGCACTTTAAGCTGAAGATGCTGCAAGCCACAAACAAGTATGAGAAGGACAGACAAGTCCAGCTGTCCCTGGTGCTCTGAAATCAGTGCTTAGCAGCTGAGAAGGAAGTTTATCTGGATTCTCTTGCCAATATACACCTCTGACCTTATCAGGCTCCATATTCTCATAAGGTCAGTCACTGTCAAACTCTGCTGTTATTCACAGTTTAACAATTCCTCTCAAACTATGAACTTCCAGGCACCTTTTGTAAGAGAAGCAGAGCAGAAGGTTTTGTCTTTCTCATCTTCTGGGCTTTTGCTCAGCAGGCTGCTGCAAGTGCAAACCAAGTAAAAAAGTGGGATGAAAGGGTGGGATATAACCCCTTTAGTCACCTCTCTGTAGGGGAGACAGGAGAAGCTGTGGCTGCCCCATCCCTGGTAGTGTCCAAGGCCAGGCTGGATGGGGCTTGGAGCAACCTGGGCTAGTGGAAGGTGTCCCTGCCCATGGCAGGGGGTGGTCTGTAAGGTCCCTTCCAGCCTAAACCACCATGTGATTCCCTGATGTGGCTCCTCCAGGCAGCTCCAACCTCTCCAGCCTGGCAGGAATCCATCAAACTGGATCTCCTGCCCAGGTGATGCAGCCAAGAGCAGCAGTATCACAACTCTGGGGATGACTTGACTAGAAGACCCTCAGGAGATCTGCAGACCCCTCTTCCCAAGCTCTGAATGCACATGACAAACACAATGTTCTCCAAAGGAATCTGCTGCCGAGCCTGACAGTGTCTGTGGCAGCTTCTGCTCACTCCTCCTCCCCACAGCCACCCCAACAGGGCACCAGGAACAGCCAGATTATTCATGTGGCCCATTTCTGGTGCCTGTTGGGTTTATTTTACTCAAGTGTGGTGTCTTAGAAGTTGTTCAAGATGACCTTTGCCTTTAGAAATCATTAAGAGGAGCAAAGAGATTCACAGGCCCAGGGGAGTGTGAGGGACTTTAAGTTTTTGACACTTCTGCAGAGTAAAAGTACTTGGCTGAACTAAAGGAAGTGGAGTGAGGCTGTGAACTGAGACTGAACCAGCAGCTCTTAAGTTTAGGATGTAATGAGTTACAGAAAAGAGTGTTAAAAAAACCCCAGAATGTCTCTGCAGAACATTGGCCACTGGCCTCCATCTCTGAGCAGAAAATGTCATAAAGGCAGCGAGTTCAGCAAAAAATAAGGTCATCAAACACCTGTACTAATGACTCATTAAAATAAAAACCTTTGCTTAATCTTCCCAGCAGTGAAAAGTGAAAAATTTCACCTTCCAGCTTCCAAAACACAAATATCCAGGTTCCTCTCAAGAAATCTCACACCACCCTCCCCACCCCACCAGCAGCAAGGGGAGAGATGACACCTCCTGCCATGGTCTGTGCAGTCCCCCTGGGGTCCAGAGCAGAATCCAGGACCTTCTGGGGGTTTTAAGGCTTTAACAGCTTGACAAACACAAGGTGCTGATCTGCTGGAGAGAGTCCAGAGGAGGCCCCGGAGATGCTCCAGGGCTGGAGCCCCTCTGCTCTGGAGCCAGGCTGGGAGAGCTGGGGGGGTTCCCCTGGAGAAGAGAAGGCTCCAGGGAGAGCTGAGAGCCCCTGGCAGGGCCTAAAGGGGCTCCAGGAGAGCTGGAGAGGGACTGGGGACAAGGGATGGAGGGACAGGACACAGGGAATGGCTTCCCACTGCCAGAGGGCAGGGATAGATGGGACAGTGGGAAGGAATTGTTGGCTGTGAGGGTGGGGAGGCCCTGGCACAGGTTGCCCAGAGAAGCTGTGGCTGCCCCTGAATCCCTGGAAGTGTCCAAGGCCAGGTTGGAGCAACCTGGGCTAGTGGGAGGTGTCCCTGTCCATGGCAGGGGGTGGAAAGAGATGAATTCTAAGGTCCCTCCCAACCCAACCCATCCTGGGATTCTCTGCCAAAGCCACCCTACCCTGAGCTGATCCCTCTCTCCCCCAGCCTGGTCAGCAGCAGAACATCTCCCCATGGCATGTGCTCATATGCCCCAAGATTTTCATCTCCCTGCTCCAGCAGCTCCAGCAGCTCCCACACATGGGCAACTTCTATCCCATCACCCACTTTCTCCAAGCTTCTCACCTGGAAACAACTCCCAAGTGTAACCCTGAGCCCAGCAGCCAAACTAACCCTCATTATTAAACTCTGCTCGTGTCACACACTCCCTTTGTACAAAGTGCAGCTGGGTTGGGTTGGCTTTTTGGTGTTTTTTTTTTTGTTTTATGAGAGGGAGAGAGAAAAAAAAGCAGCAATTCTCCTGTGAGCACAGAGGTTCCACTGCACTTTTGGTGGATGACACACCAGAGAACCACAACTGCACAGCCCAGAGGAGACAAAGGGCTGATGCGAACGGAAAACAAAGCAGCAAAAGGAAGTAATTCTGTAAAGGCAATTTGCTTTTGTTCTTTCAGGGGCTTTTTGGGGTATCTTCTTTCCATAGAAAGTTTCCACTACAGTTATTTAAATGAAACTTGTGTATATTTTCGTCCCCCAAACCTGTGAGGCTGCACAGCAGGAGCTCTGCTGAGAATCAGTAAAACAAACACAGGGTTGTGTCCAGGTCCAGGTTCTTTGTCAGAAATGGAGTGAAAACACAAGGAATACCCCAAAACAATTAGTAAGTTATGTTCTTAACCTAAAAGCTGTGAAGACCTCGAGATATCATTTAGCAAAGCCACTGGAGATGTTTTAGGTAGGGACAAAACTATCTGCAAGCATGTGAAAAGTGAGAGCCCAAAGGTACCTGCACAGGAATGGGGCAAAACAGGGAAAGGGAAGAGTGGGATGAACATCAGGAAATCCCTTCAACAAGGCTCAGCCCATCACTTGGAACAGCTCAAGGCTGGAGCACTGGGTTGGAAACACAGCTTTCCAGGGTGCAGAGTTTCATGGGATCACCTCAATTTTGGGCTCCAATGGACTCAGATATGGGGAAAAAACAACACAAGAGCACAGTCTGGGGCAGAGCTTCTAACCTGAGCTCCCAAGGGATTTGGGGATGTCTTTGCCATTCTCGAGGCACTTCCAGCCCTGATGGTGAATATTAAAGCAGCTGGTGAATATTAAAGCAGCTCTTGCTCTGTGCAGTAAGGCAGTGGCCCAAACCCAGCACAGAAAAGCCCATTTCTTCAGAAGATTTACACTCCACCTCCAAAGGGGTTAACTAACGTGGCCAGCATGGGTTTCTTGTGGAAAAATGACTCACAGGAAGGATGGCAACAATGCACTGCTATAAAATATTCAACATAATAGGTCTGCCCTGCACTGAAAGAATGAAAACCAAGGTAAGTGGACCTGTGTTTTTCTCCTGGTTCTCAAAGTCACTAATGGCCCTCTGGGTCTGGGAACAGATGTCCCAGCAAACTGCAGGCACCACAATTTACTCTCTGCAAAGTCCTGCCTGGCATTTAATTAAAATCTGATTGTGGCCATTCCCAGCAGCTCTTCCCACAGACTGAAAAGTGGATCTTTCGGAGCTGAGGAGCCCAGTTCATCACTAAAACACTGCAGGAGGAAATGCCAGTGTGGGGGGAGCTTTGGGGTGGATGTGGCAGCCCCGGGCAGGGGCCCTGCAGGGCTGTTCAGGGCACTGCCAGGGATCTGAACCAGCCTGAGGGCCAGAGTGGGGTGAGCCCAGGGGGGGGACTGGGTTTTTTTCTGCTTGGACTCATCAGGGTTCATCAGCATCATAAAATCACAGAATGGTTTGACTTGGAAGGGATCTTCAAGTTCATCTTCTCTCACCCCCTGCCATGGGCAGGGACACCTTCCACGAGCCCACGTTGCTCCAACCCAGCCTGGGACACTTTCAGGGATGGGGCAGCCACAGCTTCTCTGGGCAACCTGGGCCAGCCCCTCCCCACCCTCACAGCTAAGAATTTCTCCCAAATATTCAATCTAAATCTGCCTTCTTCTATTTTAAAGCCATTTCCCCTTGTCCTGTCCCTCCATCCCTTGTCCCCAGTCCCTCTCCAGCTCTCCTGGAACCCCTTTAGGCACTGGAAGGGGCTCTCAGGTCTCCCCAGAGCCTTCTCTTCCCCATGCTGAACACCCCCACCTCTCCCAGCCTTTCCCTTTAGGAGCAGAGGACAGAACTGGACCCACCAGTTCACCTTCCAGTCTGGGAGAACAACCCTTTCACTGCAGAAAGCTCCTTATTCACCATTTCATTTCCCATGGCAGAGACCTTTCAGGAACAATCCCAGCCTGGTGGGAGGATCTGGCCACCTAATGGAGAATCCTTAAAGCTTTGAGGTTTTCTTGCCCTGTGGCTGTTCTTGGTCCCAGCAGAGCAGTGGGAGGCACCAGGGGCTGGAGGGACAGAGGTACCTCTGCTGCTCCAGAGCACCCCTCTGCTGCTCCCACCATGCCCAGATTCTACAGAGTTCCAGCTGGGGGCTTGATGAGAACAGAAAATCATCTTTTCTCCCATCCCACACCTTTTTTCTTTGTGGCTTTTATAAAAGCCAGTAACTACAAGCACAAGAGAAGGGGACTCAGCAGCTCTGGGGCTTGCACACAATTCCATGTATCCCAGAGGTTCTGGAAGTGACCACGTGTTCAGAGGTCCCACAAGTGGCTGTGAGGGAAGAAGAAAATCCCAGGAGTGTCTCATGAGATCTCTCCTTGTGGGTCCCAGAGACAGTGATCCTGAATCCATGAGCAAAACAAGCCAGCCAAGGAAGGAAACAGCCACACCCGTGAAAACTGATGCTTGACAGCACCAGATCATCCCAACCATCAGTGCCCTGCTACCAGGCCACCCTTGAACCTTCAAGCAAAAAAGGGAAGAAAAGGCAAAAAGCAAGACAAAACATCCTCAGCTGCTTCTGCTTTTAGGAAAACCACCCTCCTGCTCCCTGCAGGGATCTGCAGAAAGCCCTGGATTAGAAGACCCAGGGAAAGCAGAGTTCTCCTGCTGAGCTAGAGATGATATGAGATGCTGAGAAGAAAAATGGCAACTCCTCTCTGTGCACAGCCTGAGGAAAAAGAGGCTCTTGCTCACCCAGCTCCAGGGCCAGGAGGGATGAGCAGCATCCTCTGCCCTACAGAGCACTGGCAGGAGCTCTTTGGGCTGAGAGCTGAGGGGCTCTGAGGACCTGAAGGGGCAAAGGAGCTGTCATCAGCTTCTCTCTGGAGCCTCAGGGGTTAACCAGGCACAGCCCTGCAAACCTCCCCCTCTGAAGGTGTCTGTGATGCTTCACCTCCCCGGGCAGCTCCTCGGAGAGTCAGGGGAGGCAGAGCCAGAATGATGGATGCAAAATTAAAAGCCCGATAAATAATTAATTGCTGAGGTCATCAGATTGTAGGAATGTGTCCATCTCGCTCTGCACTCTCCTGGTAATCAGGGGAGTCTCTGTTTCAACGGTGGGAGAAGTGGTCCTGCAAGAACATCACTCCTGCCCACCCCTGCACTGGATGCCCAGGAATCAATAGCAATAAATCACTTGGTGAGTGCTGGGATGACTTCAGGAGTGTTAAGCAAACAGAGAGCCCTCAGAGAGCCCCAAATAAAGTGAGAGGTGAGCTGGAGTAACTTATTAAGGTAATTACTAAAATGCAAAACATCAAATATGTATAGCAGAGATAAAACCTCCTTTCCTCTTTCCTGTGTCGGCCTCTCCACAAATGCTGGTGAAAAAGAGCCCCCTGAAGTCCCACAAATAAAACACACACATGAAAGCAAAGCCACCTCGTGTAACCCTTTCTCTTCCTCCTGTCCACACTTTATCTCCTCCGAGTTCTCCCTGCCATAAAACTCCCTGGCCGTGGGAGCAGGCAAGGCAGTGTTTCCAATAAGAGCAATTTCTCATAAGTGATGTTGACAGTGGGACTGTAAATAAGTGTTTAATGACAATGAACATGCTCAGAGTGAGAGAAGTTTATCCCACAGTTGATGTGTTGCAGAGCTCGTTGCATCCCCCGGGCTCAGGGTGCTGAGCAGGGGGCACTGATGGGATCCAGGCTGGGAAATGTGCTCTGGGATGACCCTGCTGGAGCAGGAATTTGGGACCAGATGACCCCACTGTGGCTGCCCCACTCTGGGATTCTGTGCCAGGTCCTTGTGCTCCCACCAGCAGCAGTGGAACAATCCAGTCTCTGGACTGGGTCAGATCAGCTCCTTGGCAAGGACTGATGACCCCTCAGCATGTCAAGCACAAACAATGGAGAAATATTAGGGTTATTTCTACATCCCAGGAGGAATTGGGGAAATCTAACAGCTCCAACTGGGGTTTAGGGAGGGTTAATGTTTGCACAAAACCACGTGCTCAGGACTTCTCTGCTTTGTGCTGCACCTACAAAATTACTTTAAATAATTCCATGGGAGTTGCTTCCCAATTTATGAACAGCATCTTACTATATCCATGTAGTAATGTCATCATCCCAAATCCAGCCTCAGCCGTGGTGGAGCCACTTTATTCCACTGTAACAGAGCCATTTGTGGCCATGGACACCCATTACTGGATCTAATGAACCCCTATCACCATAAATCACATCCACCTCTAACTTCTCACATTACCCTACAACAGGGCCCAGACCATCCCCTCTATCTTGGAACCTTTTCCCACTTCAAAATAAGACCTGACCATCCCCTCTATCTTCAAACCTTTTCCCTCTCCACAATAAAAGCTGTCTGATTTTATTAGTGTTTTACCTGAAACCCCACCACAGGAGGCAGCACCAGAGTGCCAACACCAAAGCAGCCCTTTCCCACTGCCCTGGGGGCTCTTCTCTGCCATTTCCCTTCAGCTGTTCCTCACCTCCATCAGAAAGACAGGCAGTAAAAACCTCCTGCAAACACTGCTCCCAATTAAAGGGAGCCCTTATGAAACCAGTATCACAGCCAATTGCTTCAGATATTTCTCCCTGGAAGAACTTGCAGCGTTTCCTTGCAAGAACCCCCGAGCACAACAGTTTCCACAGTGATTACAGAAAAAGCAGCAGAGCCAGAAATAACACAGTTAAATGGAAAACATCCCCTGCACTCACTCTGTGACACCCCCTTGGAGTGTGAGAGGGCTCCCAGGCACTGGGGGTGATTCCTGCCCCAGCCCAGAGCAGCCACCCCAGGGAAAATGCAAATGGAGATGGAAATGGAGCCAAAATATCACTTTTGAAGTGGTGATGGCACAGGGGCAGGTGCTCCCTACACACATGTCCTGAACAGGGAGATAATCCATGAGCACATCCCACAGCACCTCCCACAGTACAATATTCCCAATGTTCTACCCAGCCAGGTGGGACAGAATGGCCACTCCAAGGGGTCTGGGATGCCTCAGGGAGGGAGATTTTAGTTCTCACACAGACCTGGTGCAACAGCAGGGTGGAAAAGGGCCGAGTGTTGGAGCTGCTCTAACCCCCCTCAGCACTCCCATTCCTCAGTTCTTTGGGCTCTCTGGTGGGAAAGCTGCAGTTTCCATCCATGTGGATCCTGGTGTGTATTCCCAGGACACTGCAGTGCTCCCACTGCTCTGTGGGCAGTGCCATCTCCACCACTGCTGTGCCTGGGCTGGCACCACTGACTTCCCACATTTAGTTCCCAGAAGAGAGAGGCAGCTCCCAGCAAAGAAGAGAGAGGCAGCTCCCAGCAAGCCCCTTTCCAAAGCCATTTCCTGCAACAAGTGCCCTCACCAGCCTCAAACTCTGTCCTGGTTTACTGCTCTTAAGAAAAGAACAAAATCAGCTTGTCGGGGTGTTTTTAAACCCAACTTTTTGCCCCCCCAACCCTCACAAGCATCTTCTCCTCCTTAGCTCTCTGTCCCCAGGTCCTTTCAGAGCCTTGTTTTGCCTGGGAAGAACCCAACACACTTCTGTGCACAAGAAAGCACCACGTTTATCACCTTGATTTGCATTTATTAAAGCACTTGACCAACCTCCTGCTCCCTTTGGAAGGTGCTGCTCGGATTTAGGATGACAAAAACGGGCTCAAAAAGAAAACAAGCCTGAAACAACAATGTCCAGTTTCGATTTTTGGTGAGAGGTTTTGTGACACATCCACAACCAGAAGCCTCCCAGGCCAAGCCAGATACACCCCAACTACCAGGGAAGACTTACTTCCAGTTCAGAATAAATAGGATTGGGGTGTTTCTGTTATTTATATTCACAAACTTCATTTCTGCTTTTACACCTGTTTACTTAAAAAAAAAAAATGAACTGCACGTCTCACGTGTTGGGGACATCTCCTGCCTTCTGATCAATCCCCAGCTCTGATTAATGCAAATATGAAGCAAAGTGTTTTCTAAGTTTGCAGCAAATCCCCACAGGTGGATGACAGATTAAAACTGGAAGGCAGCAGAGCGTGTCCAGAGCAATGAATTACAGAGAATCAAAAAGCAGCTCCATTCCACGGAGACTCTGAGGCAACCAACACCTCAGCTGGGACTTTCCCTTAACTTCTTTAAAGCCCTAAAACCTGCATAATGCATAATAAACCCAACACTGCAGGGTTTTTTTCTTCAGCACAAGCACAGCCCTGGGGTTATGAAAAGCTTTCCAGCCCGGCAGGGATGGTTTCAGGGATGGTTTCAGCCTTTCCCACTTCGCATTCCCCAGTGCAAACGGCGCCATTCAAAGCAGCTCCACAAAAGCAGGAGGGTTTGGCCTTAACAAACACTCCAGAATTAAAAGGGATTAACCTTAGGAATGATAAAAACCACGGCAGTAAACTCATCAGGCACTGAGTCACCACTGAGGATGCTCCAGATGGAGATGTGAAGCTCCAGCCTGTGCTGGTCTGGGTCTGCTCACACGGTGTGAGGAACGTCTGAGGTGATTCTTGCATCTTTTCTCCTCATTTCAGCAGGTTTTTGAGCTGCTTCTGGGCCATCAGTGCTGGAAAGCAATCGCTGCCCCAGCCCAGAGTGCTCCTGAACCCTCACTGTAAATCTTGACCTTAGTTAGGCTGAGCCAGGCTGGGAGAGCTGGGGGGGTTCCCCTGGAGAAGAGAAGGCTCCAGGGAGAGCTGAGAGCCCCTGGCAGGGCCTAAAGGGGCTCCAGGAGAGCTGGAGAGGGACTGGGGACAAGGGATGGAGGGACAGGACACAGGGAATGGCTTCCCACTGCCAGAGGGCAGGGACAGATGGGATAGTGGGGAGAAATTGTTGTGTGTGAGGGTGGGGAGGCCCTGGCCCAGGTTGCCCAGAGAAGCTGTGGCTGCCCCTGGATCCCTGGAAGTGTCCAAGGCCAGGTTGGACGGGGCTTGGAGCAACCTGGGCTGGTGGAAGGTGTCCCTGCCCATGGCAGGGGATGGAATAAAATGGGCTTTAATTTCCCCTTAAACCCAACCCAGTCTGGGATCCTGTGAGGTGTATCACAGTTATTTGTAGTCGTTCACTGTTAACGTGGAGCACTTAAAATACTACTTAAACCAGCATCAATTTATTTTTATTTAGTGTTTTTCACACTGGTGGAAAAAACTCTGTGGTCTTTTACAAACTGCTGTGGAGGGAGTGTGGCAATGCCCCTGGGAGGGAGGGAGAATATTTTTAACCCTGTTTTACAGAAGTGGGAACTGAGGCATGCACTTTTCCACAGAGGGATATTGGCCAGAAAGCCTTTTGAGTTCTTGCAGGAGAACTTCCAGCAGGGATCCTCCTCACTTGCAGAAGAAGCACACACTTATTCCAGACTACAGTGGCCACACTGTTGTGTCCCAGCCAATTTTCTCACGTAAACAGAGTGGTGAAATGCTGGGGAAGAGTGGTTTCTCTTCAGGTTTTGTTAATTTTAGCCTGAGAAAGTCATGAAGGAAATGCCTAAGCACTATGGGCAAGTTTGTGGGAGGTAATTAAACACCCAGCTCAGCTTCCCTTCCAACTCAGACAAACTCCACGTTTGCTGCAGATATCTGGGACTCTATTTTTGCACTTGGTTCTGGCCTGACCTTCCATTGCTCTGTTTTGATCCAAAGTCAAATCTCCAGCTGAAGGCATCTCTCTTTTAAACACAACCAAAACTTCATTTTCCTCTTTAAAACATTTTTAGTGGGTTCAGATATACAAAAAAAAAAGCTTTGTCCTGCCCAGAACCCTCCCATTTCGGACCAGTACTCCAGCTGGGATGCCAAGAGACCTCAAATTAGAGCCAAGAAATCCCTTTGCTATTTTTACTTGCCCAAAGAATCAGCAGCTCTTCGAGGAGCCACTCCAGAAACACCCCCGGTGCTCCCAGAGGGTGCATGTCCTTAAGGAACAGGAATTACCTCTCCACCCTCCTCACAGCTTCACTCCCCTAAATCCAACCCCTCCCTCGTTCTCTGAGCCCACTGTGACGTGGCCCCAGGGGGGTTTAGCAGATTTACACCCTTCTGGCAAGAAGGTGGCAACTATAAATTTCCAGCCTGTTACCAAATCCCAGCTGACCCAGCCCAGCAGCTGCTTTTGCTTTCCAGGTGACAGGTGCCATCCCAGGCTTTTCCAAAAGCATCCATCTCAATCCATCCATGGCAACTCTGGGAAGCCTTTTGATTTTTAATTTCTGCTCAGCTTATTTTAGCCCCACCTTAAGTTTTTCTATAGCTTTAGTTTATAAAGCAGTGGCTTTAATGTCTATCACTTTTTAAAGTTATAAATAATAAAAACATAAGCCAATATGTAAATATAAAAGAATGTAAAAATGTAAAAATATAAAAATGTAAAAATGTAAAAATGTAAAAATATAAAAATGTAAAAATATAAAAATGTAATATATAAATATAAATAAAATATATAAATATACATAAAATATGAGAATATAAAAATATAAAATATAATCTATATAAAAATAAAAATATAAAATAATATAAAATATGTAAATATAAATAAAATATATAAATATACATAAAATATAAGACTATAAGAATATAAAAATATAAAACATAATCTATGAAATCTAAATAAAAATAAAAATCTGGAGAATAAAATAATATAAAATATAGAAAGATAAATAAAATATACAAATAAAATATAGAAATATAACAATATAAAATATATACAATGTAAAAATATAAATATATAATGATATAAAATAAAAATCTAACTATATAACAATATAAAATGAAAATTAAAATATAAAATATAGATATAAAAATAAATAATAAAATAATGAGAAATAAGAAATTTATAAATGTATTTAGTAAATCTCCCCAGAAGGGAACAAGCCCAAAGAACACTGAATAAAGGGCAGGAGGGAACACAGGAAACCCGTGGGCAGTTATTTAAAGAGTCAGCGATGCCTCATGGAAAACTCTGCAGCACATTCCTGTCAGTGACAAAGCCACTGCTTTGGCCCCGGGTCACCAACTCCTCCCTCGGGCTCCTCGTGCCTCCCCTGCCCAGCAGGGAATGGAGAGAGCCTTCCCATCCAACCCCTTCCCTGGATATCTCCCAGCAGGGAATGGGGAGAACCTTCCCATCCAACCCCTTCCCTGGATATCTCCCAGCAGGGAATGGGGAGAGCCTTCCCATCCATCCCCTTCCCTGGATATCTCCCAGCAGGGAATGGGGAGAGCCTTCCCATCCAACCCCTTCCCTGGATATCCCCCAGCAGGGAATGGGGAGAACCTTCCCATCCAACCCCTTCCCTGGATATCCCCCAGCAGGGAATGGGGAGAGTCTTCCCATCCAGCACCTTCCCTGGATATCTCCCAGCAGGGAATGGGGAGAGCCTTTCCATCCAACCAGCAGGAGAATCAGCCAAAAGCCCAGGGCCCAAAGCTCAGTCCAGTCCTGAATCCCTGCAAAGCTTCCAGAGGCCCTGTGGGTTTCCCAGCCTGTTTTGGGAGCCCTGTCCCCTAAAGAACACCCACCATCCACCTTCTCCAGGTGCTGGGGGTCAGTCCCACACTTCTCCAGTCGGCTTTTTATCCCAAGCCCATTCCCAACCCTGAGAACATTCCCTGCCCTGACTGGGCACACGACCAGCTCACAACACAACAGCCCTGAACCCCTTCAATCCCCCTGGCTCCTGGTTCATTGTGATAATTGTGAGAGATGGGACCATCAGGAGAATAATCACACACCTGAGAATGAAGAAGGGCAGTCCACAAACACCTGAGGCTTAAATCTACTCCTAATTCCTATGAAAAGTGACAGTGGGTGGCTACAGAAGGAAGGGTTGTGTCTGGTTTGTACCTTGTGGATTAGAGAACTGCCCTTCACCAGAGACATCTCAGCCAGGCTGAGGTTTCAATCTGGACACAGGACTGGGACAGTAAAGACTTCAGGGAACTTAAAACCAAGTTTGCTGGGAAAAGGGCCAGGCTCAACTTTACTGGGTCCTCCTGAGGTTTCCCCTCTGAGCTGCCCCACCAAATGAGGGCTCAGCAAACCTGCCAGGTCTCAGTGCATCTGAGAGCAACATTAGTGGAGAAACCCAAACCCTGGGTCTGAATTCAGCTGGATCTTGCCCATTTCTGACATACCTTTCCTTCCTGCCTAAAATCCGTGGGACTAATGGAGCAGCAGTGCAAAATAACTGAAAGCCCGAAGCCTCCCAGGGCTGCCAAGCCTGGATAACACTTTAATGAGCAGGAAACCCTCCAAAGTCCAAGGAAGGAACAGGGGAAGGGCTGGGTGAGCGGTGTGGAAAAGACAACTTAGGATCTGGAGACTGAGGAGCTGCTGAAACTGAAAATCCCATTAGCACAGAAAAGACTTGGATATCAATTTATAACCAGGTTTCCCCAATGCTGAAGATGTTCTGCTCTGAATTTGTCCCACTTTGTGCCCACATGAGATGGAACATGGCTTCGAGGCAAGGAGGAACAAGTAGTCCTTGCTTACAGCAAGTCCATTTTGGGAAGGCAGGAAAAGTTGATCTCATGTTTTCCCCTCAGTTATCCCTGCTTAAAAGTTGCTGAGCAGTTCCCAGAAGGAAGGAAAGTGTCCCCAAACTGCAATTTTCCGTACAACTGGAAAAAAAAAAAGTTACAAAAATACCATCTAGGTATTTAATGGGTTAGTTCCTGTTCCTCTGAGGGAAAAGGCTTCTCAGAAGGTTTCCACACAAGTAAACACTGGGGGATGTCTCTGCCCATCTCCCTGAGCTCTGCAGGGCTGGTTTCCTCACCTCACCCTGCTCACCTTCTCCGAGAGCTCGAAAAGTGGGCAGGGAGCAAAATCCAGCACTGCAGGAGCTGCTCCCAGCCTGGATTTCCCAGGAGGGAAGGCTTGGGCTCAGCTCAGGGCTTTGCAGAGAAGATGAAGCCACGTGGAGGACAAGGGAGATTTTTGGCACATTTGCTTTCACCAAACGTTTTCTGAAGGAGCGAATAAGCCCCGGTCCCTTCCCCACAGGCCCTCCCTCACACACAATGAGCCTTTTGATGCTCATTAGAAGGTTCACCTTATGCAGGCACGTAATTAGAGCTGGGAGGGATAAAAATCTCCCTTCTGATTGCTGCTCCGTTCCAGGGACTCCCAGAGATCCCTAAGCCGGCCTGGGAAAGCCCATTTTGTGGAATTCAAGCCCTGGCACAGCGGGAGCACTAATCCCAACTGTCCTCCTGCAAGGTGGTCTGGCAGAGCCCGGGAGAGGGAGCACCACTGAGAAATGGCTCTGGATTAATGAGGGGAAGGCGGGAGGGAAGAATTCAGCAAGTGTAACAGGCAGAGGGAAAACAGAATAAATATTTCCCTGCATCCCAAGCAGCCCTGCTTCCTGCAGATCCCAGCAGAGCCATAAAGATCTCCTAACAAGCAGCCTTTTTAAAGTCAGAGACAACGGTGTTGAATGTATATTTTAAATAAATTGCTTTCCTTTCCAGAGGGTAATTTTCTTTTTCCTAAATTTGACCCCCATTGCCAAGAAACCAAATGCTTTGAGGCTCTTTAAAGCCAGGAGGAGTCTGCTGAAACACTCTGCAGTCAACACGTGCAGCCAAACGTGGCCAGAAGTTGTGAGAGCAGAGCTCCTGCAAGCACGGAGTCAGCAGGAACCTCGGGGAGCAGAGGACAGGGAGGAAATGAGGAAAGCCAGGACTCCTAATGCGGGAATAACCCAGGAAAGGCAGGGTTCCTCATGCAGGAATAACCCAGGAAAGGCAGGACTCCTAATGCAGGAATAACCCAGGAAAGGCAGGGTTCCTCATGCAGGAACAACACAGGAAAGGCAGGGTTCATAATGCAGGATATGCCCAGGAAAGCCAGGGTTCCTTATGCAGGAGAAACCCAGGAATGCCAAGATTCCTAATGCAGGAACAACCCAGGAAAGACAGGATTCCTAATGTAGGATATGCCCAGGAAAGGCAGGGTTCCTAATGCAGGATAAGCTCAGGAAAGCCAGGGTTCCTAATGCAGGATAAGCTCAGGAAAGCCAGGGTTTCTAATGCAGGAACAACCCAGGACAGGCAGGGTTCCTCATGCAGGAGAAACCCAGGAATGCCAGGATTCCTAACGCAGGATAAGCCCAGGACAGGCAGGGTTCCTCATGCGGGAGGAACCCAGGAAAGGCAGGGTTCCTCGTGCAAGATAAGCCCAGGAAAGGCAGGGTTCCTAATGCAGGAACAACCCAGGAAAGGCAGGATTCCTAATGCAGGATAAGCCCGGGAAAGGCAGGATTCCTCATGCAGGATAAGCCCGGGAAAGGCAGGGTTCCTAATGCGGGAGGAACCCAGGAAAGGCAGGATTCCTCATGCAGGATTAGCCCGGGAAAGGCAGGATTCCTAATGCAGGATAAGCCCGGGAAAGGCAGGATTCCTAATGCAGGATAAGCCCGGGAAAGGCAGGATTCCTAATGCAGGATAAGCCCGGGAAAGGCAGGATTCCTAACGCAGGATAAGCCCGGGAAAGGCAGGATTCCTCATGCAGGAGGCAGACGTGGCCGTGGGACTGTGCCAGTGAGGTGCAGGGAGGGAGTTCCCCGGAGCCCCTCATTAATGACCTGCCACCCAATGCCGAGGATGGCCCCTGCTTTCCCCCCGGGATGCACTTCCCTGCTCTCTCCTGTTGCTGCTCAATCCCCGCCGTGAGCGATGCCCCGGCCCTGCAGCTCGGCGGAGCTTTCTCAACAGTGTTTCTGTTGTTCGCTTCAGAATAAACATTATTTTCGAAATCCTCCCTCCGGGGACTCACCCCAGAGGGTCCCCCGAGGATCCCCCACATCCGACCCCGCTCCCGCGGCACGGGCTGAACACTGAGCTATTCTACTGCCCGGTATTTTCCAAGAGCAAACTCCAAACATTTCTGGGTTTGCTCACCCCCCCGTCTGCTCTGAACGTGCTTTCGCTCAGCCAGGAAAACCAAAGGAGCAGAGCCTGTGGTCTGCTCTTGTGCACCTGGGGCAGCCTCTCAGCAGGGCAGGGGGGGAAGAAATCTTGTGAGGGTCCTTTGTTCCCACGCTAAAAGCACAGTGGAGAAGCTGCAGCGGGACATACAAACGTCCCTGAAATGGCTGAGGGCCAACAGGGAGAACTCAGAAGTGCCCAGGGTGGATTAGGATGAAAATGGTCGGTCAGAGTGAGAAAACCCCCTTCCTTTTCACTCAAAGAGCTTCCCCGGGGCAGCAGAGGCTCCTCAGGTGTTTCTCAGGGGCTGCACCTCACCTGTGCTGTGCTGAAAGTGCCCCAGAGGACACAGCCCAGCCCTGCTGCGAGCAGTCTGGTGGTAACACATTCATTAATTAATCAACCAGTAACTTCTGCAAGTGTTTTCTATGATGAACAGTCCACACAGGCCCTCTACAGATTTTGTTTTTCCTTCCTTAACAAGGACTGCAGCGAATCCTTCACCAGTCCAAGAAGCCCCAGGGCAAGCCTGGGAGGCAAAGACTGTTTTCTCAGAAGCAAGTCAGAACAGCACATATCAACCCCCCACCTCCTGCAGCAGCATCTCTGCACCCTCCACTGAAGGAGACTTCCCGAGGGATGAAAGAATTCAGATTTCCATGACTCCTTCAGTTAGACCTGCTAAGAAGGGCAAGGCAGCACGGGGATGGGGACAACGTGACACGTTGCAAGGGGCTTTGGAGCCTTCTGACACCTGTGAGCCAAGTGAGAATCACAACATCCCACCCCCCAGGAATCCCAGCTGTTCTCACTGAGGAAACACGCTCTGATGGCACTGGGAACATTTTCGCACAAGAATCCAAGTGAAAAGTTCCTGAAGCACTGACATTGTGAGAAAAACACGTGAGAACCCAACAAGCACAAACACCTTCCTGGGGGATCACTGAGGCCAAATAAAGTTAAGAGGTGGGAGCTCCACAGAGGGGCTATCAGGACATCCACAAAAAAAACCCCAACAAAACCCCTGGCTCCCTGTGCTGAAATGAATAATCTTTCAGCACCAAGGAAACTGAAAGCCTGGAAAGCTGCAGGTTATCCACGACCAGCAGAGCAGGGTTTGGATTGTATTGCTCACACCATAAATCACCCTGTCAGCTGCCCCAGCCATTTCCACTGGCCACAGTGGAACTGGGTAAAAGTGCCAGGCCCTCTCACAACATCCACAGAGCCCAGAACGAGGAGAGGAAAAATAAAATCACACCCTGTGCCTTTTTCCGGAATAACAATCCCCACATTTGCATAGAGCAGTTCAGTGCCTTTCTGATCACACCTCTGGGTGCATCAAAAGCCTTATTAATTTCCATCGAGGAGGATTAAGAAGCTTAAATCGTTAGCACTCATTTACTCAGACTTAATGCATTTTTAAAGCTGCCTCATTTTATGCTGATGTGCAGGTGCTAATCAGCAGCGAGAAACGCTTAAAAGGGAGAAAACTCCCAAAGGGTTAACCCCAGGGACCGGCATCCAGCGGGTCCAACCTCGTGCAGAAGCCCAGCAGGTATTCCGGCCCCTGGGTTGGGAACATCCAGCATCCTCCTCGGCGGGAGCTCCCGCAGGGGTTTCTCTGGCACAGCTTCTCGCTCGCATCACGTGTGTGGCCCGAGAACAACCCCTCGGCTCCCCACTCGCTTTCCTGTGCGAGTGATAAGGAGGAAATCCGTCCCAGACAGGCAGCCAGACAGCTCAGCCTGCAGCCAGCCCGCGTGCCCGGCCCCGGCACCCCCAGCCGAGGTGGCCGCCAGTTCCAGCGGGGCCGGGGCTGTGCCGGGGCAGCCCCCGGGCTGGCTGGCGGCCGGTCAAGAGCAACAAGCCCCGGCTGTCCCAGCGCACAGCCCGTCACTCCGGTTACTCACTGCGCTGACCTCACAGCGAGCCGTGCCCTTGTGCCACCGGGGCTCTGAGCTACGCCTCGTCTGCTCTTCCCTCCCACTGACCACTGACACGAGAGAAAATCCCCCTCCAGCTGTGTTTGCAGGCACGCACCCCCCCAGAGCGGCAGGGCCGGGCAGAAGCGCTCGCTGTTACCTGCACTCGCCCCCCGCGCGGCAGCCGCGGCTCTCCCATGGCTGTGCCGGCGCCAGGCTGGACCCCGCGGCTCCAGGGGGATCTTCTGCCGCGCTGCAATAGAAAAGGTTGGTTTAAAGCTCCTTATTTGGGCAGTGATGTCAAGGGAAGTCGCTCGGGCAGCGCCACCCCCTTTTTTCCATTCACTCCACATTGTTTCCTGTTGTCAAAGCAGCTGCTGGGGCTCAGGGCACGGCCGCGGGATCCTCCGGCCCCGGGATCATCCGGTCCCAGGGATCCTCCAGCCCCGGAGACCCTCCTACTGCGGGATCCTCTAGCCCGGGAATCCTCCAGCTGCGGGATCCTCCGATCCCAGGAATCCTCCAGCCCCGGGGGCTCCAGCTGCGGGATCCTCCGGTCCCAGAGATCCTCCAGCCCCGGGATCCTCCAGCCCAGGATCCTCCAGCCCGGGATCCTTCAGCCCCGGGATCCTCCAGCCCGGGATCCTCCAGCCCCGGGATCCTCCAGCCCGGGATCCTCCAGCCCGGGGCCGGCGCGGCCGCTCCCGGGGCCGGGGCCGGACACGGGAGCGGGTCCGAGCTGCCCCCCCGCACATCCCAGCGCTTCCCATCGCACATCCCGCCATTCCCATCGCACATCCCGCCATTCCCATCGCACATCCCGCCATTCCCATCCCCTCTTGCCTGCAGGACCGGGGGGAGGCAGCGCTGTCGGGCCGGCGCTGAGCGCGGCTCTCCCGCCGCCTCCCTCCCCTCTCCATCCCTCCCGCCGCCTTCCTCCCCCACATCCTCCTCCTCCTCCTTGTCCCCTCCCCATCTGTCCCGGCTCCCGGCGCTCCCCCCCCGGCGCTGCCCGCGGCAGCCGCCCCCGGCGGTGCAGGGCGGGGGAGCCTTTCCGCTCCTTCCCGCTCCTTCCCGCTCCTTCCCGCTCCTCTCCCTCCCTCCTCTCCCGGCAGTCCAGGGCAGGAGCCGGAGCCCGGCCCGGCCGCCAGCGTTTCCCATTGGGATGGGAGCGGGAAGGGGGCACGGACACCCCCGGGGCGGGGGAAGCGCTCCCGGAGGGGCCCGGGAGCATCCCCAGGGATGCGGGGACGGGCTGGGACAGCCTGGGAGAGCCGGGACAGCCCGGGACAGATGGGACAGCCCGGGACAGCCTGGATAGCCCGGGACAGCCGAAGTAGCCGGAACAGCCCGGGACAGCCTGGATAGCCCGGAATAGCCGGGACAGCCCGGGATAGCCGGGACAGCCCGGGATAGCTAGAATAGCTCGGGACAGCCTGGATAGCCCGGGGCAGCCGAAATAGCCGGAACAGCCCGGGACAGCCTGGATAGCCCGTAACAGCCAGGATAACCCGGAATAGCCGGGACAGCCCGGGATAGCCCGGACAGCCCGGGATAGCCCAGGATAGCTAGAACAGCTCGGGACAGCCAGGATAGCCCGTGACAGCCGGAATAGCCGGCACAGCCGGGACAGCGGGGACAGCCCGGGATAGCCGGGACAGCCCAGGATGACTGGGACAGCCTGGGATAGCCGGGACAGCCAGGACAGCCCGGGATAGTCGGGACAGCCCGGGATAGCCAGGAGAGCCCAGGATGACCGGGACAGCCGGGGTTTCCAGCCGAGTGGAACTCCAAGCTCACGCCATGTCTCCCGTCCGATTAATCTCCTAAAACACACCCCAGGCTTTGATTTTTTTTTTCTTTTGTCTTTTTTTTGGTTGGTTGTTTTTTTGGTTTCGGTTTTGGTTTGTTTTTTTTTCAAGGGAGTGGTTTGGGGGTTTTTGGGGGGTGGGAGTTGGGATTGTTTTTTCTGGAGGGGGGAGGTTTGTCTGTTTTCTTTTTCTTTTTTTTTTCTTTTAAAGTTATCACTTTATGCTTGGATAGTTATCACTTTTTTTGCTTGGATCCTTTGGCATTCCTAGTGGGCCCACAAGAGAGCTGGAGAGGGACTTTGTGATAGGATAAGGGGGGAATGGCTTTAAACTAAAAGAGTGTAGGTTTAGATTGGATATTAAGAAGAAATTCCTCCCTGTGAGGGTGGAGAGGCCCTGGCACAGGTTGCCCAGAGGAGCTGTGGCTGCCCCTGGAATCCCTGGAAGTGTCCAAGGCCAGGTTGGAGCAACCTGGTCTAGTGGAAGGTGTCCCTGCCCATGGCAGGGGTGGAATGAGATGACCTTTAAGGTCCCTTCCAACCCCAACCATCTGGGATTCCATCATCAGTCCCATTACAAATGGGAAGCCCAAACCTTTGCACTGAAAGTGCTCCCTCATAGGGCTGCAGGAGAGATGCACAGAGTGTGTTCCCCTTCCACATTCTGGTGGCAAAAGGGCTCCAGTGATGTTTGTCCCAGCTCCCAGGGGGATCCCAGCTCTGGGCAGCCCAAGCTGAGCTCAGAGGACAAAGCCAGACAAGCCTGGGTGTTCAGCCAGGCAGCTGGGAAGAACAAGCTGGGGGTTTTTGTAAGAAAGCAAAGAGCAGCTCTGCATCCCAGGCTGTGTTTACATTTAAAATATATCTGCTTGTTCAGCAAAATGTTTCTGTTCCTTCTGTGGTCGGTGGAAGTACCACTGCAGACAGGGTTTTACTGGCAAAAATGACAGTTCTTGCCAAGATTGTTTTGCTCAGCCCATCAGTGAGTGCTTGATAACTGATTGCTGCTCTGTGGGGTCAAACATTCCGTGGTGAAAGCAGCTGTACCCCAAAGCTGGCACAGCCATTCCAGCAAACTGTACCTCAGCTCTCCTCACTGATGCTACACAAACAAATCCCCAGTGGAAAAGAGAAACAAAACACACACCCCCAAACCACTGCTGCCAAGCCTGTGTTCCCATCTGACCCCAGTCTTCAGAAAGTCAGGGATAAGCCATAAAAAGTCACCTAATGATGATGTGAAGTCTCTCTGATGGAGGTGACACTGGCAGACAAACAATACAGGCTGTGCCTTTTGGGGTGAACATGCCCAGAGTTGTCCCTTCGCTCACAAACCAGCTTTTCAGGAGAAGTAGGACTGGAAACCTGCCCTTGAAACACCAGCCTGGCCTCTCTCCAACCAGCCACAGAGCAACACCACATAAACTGCATCCCCCAAACCCTTTTGGTGCAGAACCCAAAGAAATACCACCTAACACACACTTTGTGTGAGCACATGATTTCCTCAATAGCCCAGTTTCACACCCAATTTCAGCTCCTCTCGTTCCGGCCAGAAACGAGAGTCAGAGCGTGAGGTAAAAATGCCTCCTGGCTTTATTTGTTTGATTTTGCTCCCCTGCTGTCTGGACTCCTCCCTCTCCCTCAGCCTGAGTCACTTTGGTGTCAGCAGGTGCAGTTGCTCAAGGTCTTTAAGGAATTCTACAGATGCAGGACACTGGATACACCATCAGGCCCTTGAGTGGCCTCTGCCCTCCCAAATCTCACTCGGTAAACATTGGAATTGGGGGTGTTTCCTCCTCCAGTGCACTTTCCCTTTGGGATGGCTGAAGTCCTGTCCCATCTGGGGCTCTGCACTGCCCAGCTCTGCTCAGACAAGAGGGAACAGCCTCAAGTTGCACCAGGGGAAGTTTAGGTTGGATCTTAAGGAAAATTTCTTCAGTGAAAGAGCAGCCAAGCATTGGAACAGGCTGGCCAGGGCAGTGGTGGAGTCACCATCCCTAGAAGCACCCAAAAAAACGTGTGGATGTGGTGCTCGGGGACATGGGTTAGGGGTGGACCTGCCAGTGCTAGGCTGGTGTTTGGATATGATCTTCTTAGAGCAATTTTATGACCTTAATGATTCTCTGATGGGCCAAGAGGAGGAAAAAAAACAGGTTTGTCACTTCAAGGCCAGCAAACACAACCCAGACTGAGCAGGGGGATAGAAGGGACTGGATATGGCAAGGAACCCACTTCCATCATCCAGTTGGACTTGAGTATTTGGACAGCCATGTAATAAATGAAATACAGCTTCCAGGAGCGTGGAGAGAATCACAGGGACCACAAATCAGAAGCAAAAGCAGCCACCAAGGAAGTGTCTCGGTGGGGAACAGTTGGTTGTACCTCAGTTGTTGTGGAAGTGCCTCAGATTCCAGCACAGCCTCACCATGGGGGGATTTTAGGAGGCCAAGCAGGCAGATCATCTCCTCCTGACACATCCACGATTTCCTGCCATTTTCTTGCAGATGGGGGTGAACTGAGAACTGGCTGGGAGAGGCATTTGTGAAAATGTCACCCTCCCATCTGAAAGGGACAGGGCAGGGGGGCCTGTGAGAGGCTTCAGCACCTCTGCTGTGCTAAACTGCCTCTCCTTGGATGGCACAGTCCCAGGAATCCATGAGAATCATGGAATCATGGAATGTTTGGCTTGGAAGGGACCTCAAAAGTCATCTCATTGCACCTCCTGCCACAGGCAGGGACACCTTCCACTACACCAGCTTGCTCCAACCTGACCTTGGACACTTCCAGGGATTCCAGGGGCAGCCACAGCTTCTCTGGGCAACCTGGGCCAGCCCCTCTCCACCCTCACAGCCAACAATTCCTTCCCAATATCCCATCTAACCCTGCCCTCTGGCAGTGGGAAGCCATTCCCTGTGTCCTGTCCCTCCATCCCTTGTCCCCAGTCCCTCTCCAGCTCTCCTGGAGCCCCTTTAGGCCCTGCCAGGGGCTCTCAGCTCTCCCTGGAGCCTTCTCTTCTCCAGGGGAACCCCCCCAGCTCTCCCAGCCCCAGTTTTCAGTCCCCAGACAGTTTCCCCAGATGGGAGGACTTTCCCACAGAAAGGTGAAGTGACTTGTCGATGGTTGCCCAGGAAATCAGTGGGAGAACTGATAGGAAAATTCCCAATTGCTACCCTGGAGGAAAAGGGCTCTGTGGTGGGACCCTCCTTTCCCCCAGGGTTTCTCCAACAGCAGCTCTGCAGTCCTGTCCAAGCTGGAAGTCCTGGCTGTGCTTCCAGGCTCTGCTGGTGCCTTTTGACAGCAGGGAGGAGAGGGACAAGCTCAGGGAGCAGCTGGAATTGTGCAGAGCACTGGAGGGGGTTCATGGTGCTGGGATGGTGGAAAACAGAATAGAGCTCAAAATGGAAAAAAAAAAAAAAAAGAGGTGGGGAGAGTTTCACAGGGACCTTTTCAGGCCCTGGGGGATTTTTACACCCCCTGGGCCACGCTGAGGGGAAGGGGAAGGTGAAGACCAGTCATAGCACTGAGGGGATGAAAAGGGTCTGACCTCAGTGAGGAGTGAGATGTTGTTTAACCACCCTCCACCTCAGGACAGTCCCTTTCCTGCCTAAATGCTGGTTTCTAACAAAGGATTTCCACAAAACAGCCCAGCATGGCCTGAATGTAACCCTGTGTTTTCCTGCCCCTGCAGGGGGAAGAAGAGTCTCTGGGGAACCTGGTCCTTCATTTTCCAATTTAAGTAAAACCACATTCTTGTGCCTGAGAGGAGCCACCACCGCCTAGAAAACACCTTTGTGTGGCCTGCCCTGAATGGCCATTTGTGCTGTCTGAGGGAAAAATACCTAAAAACACCTTGCTGGGGGTTGGAGCACAGAGACCAAGCTCCAGAGCTGGGGGGGGTTTGGGGTGATCCCTCCCCTCCATTGTTCTGTCCAAGTTCCAGGGATGTGCCAGGGATCTGAGAGCCCCTCTCAGGCACAACCCCCCTGACACAGCAATGACTTTTCCTCCAAATTACCAGAAGACCATCAAGGAACAAGAACTGGGTGTCTTGACCTTCCTCTCCAGGACTCTCCAGGCTGCACTTTGGTCCCTGGCAGGGACAGATCCACCAGAGCAAAGAGATGCTCCTCCTGCAACCCCAGCAAGTGGAGGTGGCTGCACTGCTGACACTGGGGAGCTTGGCCACAAATGGAATTTGGGAGGATATGATGACTATTTTTTATTTTAAAGCCCCTCTGCCTGAGAATGAGCATCACACTCCTGACTGAAGAGGGGAAAGGGAGTTATGGTTCACATGTCATCCTTGCCCTGGGGGAACCTGGAGCAGCAGGAACCTGTGAATCCACCACATTTCAGATATATTTAACAGCCTTTTACAACCTGAACTGTAAATCTCTCCCAGTGAAATGAGACCTTCAGAAGTTTCAGGCTCAGTCGTTGCCACCTGAGCTCCCCCTGCTCTTGGAAATCCCAGCAGGCACCTTTCCCAAGGTGGCTTTATTTGGAATAGTGTGGCCCCAGAAGCCCAGGTCCCTTTTCACTCATCACATCAGCAATAATAATAATGACCTAATTAATAATACCCCTAATTAAGGGCAGTGCCCATTTGGCTGCCCAGGACCCTCCATCCCCTGACTGTGCTCAGCTCCCCTCAATCCTGGACCTCAGGCATCCCAGACATCTCCCTTTCCACATCTGCAAAATGGGAATACCAGCATTCCTTAATTCCAAAGGTCCCCGTGCTCCTTCAACGCTTCAAAAGCGTGCAGGAAAACCTTCAATTATCCAAAAAATCCCTGCGAAGTTTCATTATTATTCCAACACTTCCATTAAAGACACATGTCCTGGGAAGTAGCAGGCAGGAGGAATCATTATGCTAATTTTAGACGGAGCATCTGCTCAACGTTAAATCCGAAACTTTGTCTCGGAGAAATCATTTCAATTATTTTTTTTTTTTCCCTCGCAGAATTGACATTTGTCAAACAATATGTTGCGAGCGGAACTCGCAGCCAAGTCTGAGTAATCCGAGCTCACGGATCCCGGTGAGCAGCGCCCGGGGGGGAGGGAGGGAGGGAAGGAGGGAGGGAGGGAGCTGCTGCTTTTTGGCACGGCAGGAATTAAGGAGCAGAGTGGCCGGGCTGACGTGCTTCCTGCTCCCGGCCGGCCCTGCCAGCCCCTGCCCCTGGCACAGCCCCTCAGGGCTGCCCAGCCTGGCAGCCCCTGCCTGCCTCCCTGCTCAGCATCCCTGCGAGAAACCTGGGACCTCACCTAGAGACAGGAGTGATGC